>NW_019944525.1:0-8673 GCF_002910315.2 Salvelinus sp. IW2-2015 | reverse complement strand
CTGGTGGAGCACAACCAACACATCAAAGCCATCTATCAGAGCACACAGAAGGTAGCCTAGCGACAGGTAGCCTAGCGACAGGTAGCCTAGCGACAGGTAGCCTAGCGACAGGTAGCCTAGCGACAGGTAGCCTAGCGACAGGTAGCCTAGCGGTTAAGAGTGTTGGGCCAGAAACCGAAAGGTTGCTGGTTCGAATCCCTGGGTCAACTAGTTGAAAATCTGCCGATGTGCCCTTGATCAAGGCACTTAACACTAATTGCTCTAGATAAGAGCGTCTGCTAAATGACTAAAATGTATGCATGAATAGGTTCATGTACACGCTCACATTCGGACGTGCCTTCACATACCCACACACACACAGCTGTGTATGATGTACCTTTAGAAAAGTCACAGCCATATTATAAATGTTTTCCCTGAAACTGTCCTAACAGCCATAGTATTTCTTATGTAGCACTTCACAGAGTTCAACCGGAAGTACTCGACCAACAAGATGTACACGCCCCGGGTGCTGCACCTCAGAGCTTACATGTACGTGCTGGCGGGCCACGAGGCCCTGGCTAACGCCATCCTCAACAAGGCTATAATGCTGTGTCAGCAGCACGGCAACAAGCTGGAGGAGAGCTGGATCACACAGAATCAGGTACAGTACTGGAGGAAGGGCCTGAGATGACAAACGCACAAAATCAGGCAGAAGGAAGTACTGGATGCATGGCATGGGATAGCATGCACAAATGCATGCGGGCAAGAGAGTCTCACAGTCTCACACACAATCTCACATACCGTGTAACGAGTATTCACAGGAGGTTGCTGAGGGGAGGACGGCTCATAATAATGACCGGAATGGGGTAAATGGAATGGCTTCAAACACATGGGAACCAATGTGTTTGATACCATTCCGCTGATTCCGATCCAACCATTACCACGAGCCCGTCCTCCCCAATTAAGGTGCCACCAACCTCCTGTGATGTGTATGCAGTCATTACACACACACACAGAACAGAAACCTCAATCACATGCATTTAAAAAAAGACTGCAGTTACACGTTGTACACCATGTGGTACAAGTCAGTGGAGGCTGGTGAGGGTAGGACAGCTCTTAATAATGCCCGGAATGGAGTGATTGGAATGGTATCAAACACATGGTTTTCATGTGTATGACGCCATTCCATTTACTCCATTCTAGCTATTATTATGAGCCGTCCTCCCCTCACCAGCCTCCACTGCAGTACATGTATTTTCTCCTTGATAACCTAAACAAGTAGAGCGTAACGCTTAGCTAGGTGCTTAGTGAATGTATTATTTAATTAAGGACATTTCGAATAAATATGTTGTGAAATCCTCTTCAGATTTGGTGGTTTGGCGTGTTCAGGCAGAGTACCAGTGACTGGGGGAGCTGACCCACACCCGCTACACCCCAGTGGGTGCGGGGGGTTGCAGATCTGGGCTGACAAACTCCAGCCTGTACCTCGCCCCAAAGGCAGAGGACACCCAGCTCCTCAAAAAGCCAAGATAGGGGCCCGTTCCTTATTGAGACTGTGGAGAGCACTGTATAGAGGCAAGTTATTGGAGCAGATTAAAAGGAGTAATGTCATTGGCATGGTTTTTGGAACTGTGATGTTAGGGTTAATGAGTGTTGGTATCATTCATCTCGAACAGAAGTTGATGGCCAAGAGATGAACGTCACCAAATGAAAGATGTTTCAGTCACTTTATTGTTTCGTACATTTCTCTTTCGCTCGTATAACAAATACACATTTAAATAGAACAACAAATATCTGAATTGTCATTTACCACAATGAGTCGATAAAATTCTTAAACATCAACTTGTCTTCAGCTATCAATACTACATTTTAAGGCAGATTTCTACAAGTGCCAAAATTTGATATTGACTCGTAATATATTTCTCTAATAAAGTAAAGTCCATCACAACCAGTACAATGGATAGACGTCGACAACATAAAAATCACAAGTTTTCGGTACCCCAATTCAACGTTTTTAGTAACATATTATAACATTTTACACATGAATAAAATATACTATGTATAAACATCGTTAAGAGTCTTCACTTTATTACATTTTGCCCTTTCTCACCAAAACTATATGCATTTCTATCAATTAACCACAACATCCTGTAGAAAGACACCGCTAAGTTTGAGTCACCTTTTGCAGGTGTTTAAATTACGATTACTGGAGTTCAGGAATTCCGAACACAACATCATTTAGTTGTCAAACAACTGAATGCAGAAAGATATCACGTAACGTACTCGGGCAAGGTGGACTGGAACATATGCGGTAAACACCATTGTATCCCGTAGAAACACACATGTACACGTGACAGTGCTTCAGAAAATATTTCACACCCTTGACTGTTTCCACATTTTTGTGTTACAAAGTGGGATTAAACAATTGATTCAATATCTTTTTTTTTTGTCAAAAGAGCTACACAAAATACTCTGTCAAAATTGAATAAAATTCCTTAACGATCTGTAAAAAATGAAAGAAAAACAATATATCTTATAGATAAGATTCAACTCCTCTGAGTCAATTACATTTGAGCTTTTCATTGAATATAATTTGTTAAATTAAAAAAAACATAATTCCACTAACATTATGGGGTATTGGTGTGTAACCAGTGACAAAAAATTCAAAATTTTATTAATTTTAAATTCGGCTGAAACAACAAAATGTGGAAAATCAAGCGTGTGAATAACTTCTTGATGGCCATGTATCTCTACACGCCTCATCTAGAGACTTTCAAAGACAATTTATAGTTAAAAACCAGAGTCCTATAAATACTACATTGTGATTTTCTTTGTAAGTCTATGGTTAAAAACCCTATAGGAATCCATCCCAATAGGTATAGAAATTGCAGGCAGCTGCTATGCATAACTGGAATGAATGGTCCCCAATGCCTGAAAGTATAAACACTGACCTGCCTCCACACTGATACTGGAGGAAAAACATACATCAACAAATCTAAAGGGGAAATGTCAGCGAAAATTTTACAAATGAACTATTCAAGAAAAAAAAAATGTTACCATTTAACACTTTAATTTGAATACTATATACAGTACACTGATTTCGTATCGTAAGTGGCACAGTACCGATGAATATTCAAATGACAAAACAAAACACAACATTGCTTATTCCATGAACAAGATTTCATTGGATATTGTAATAGTATATTTTTTTAGATTACTATGTTGAAAAATAGAAAAAAAACATACAAAATACAAACGATTCCGTTAAAAAGTAAAGTTCTTTAAAAACCATTGTGTGATACAGAATGTAGGATCTAAGTTTGATCACCCTGTTGGCAAAATACTTGTAAAAACATTGTAGTGTATTTACAGTTTTAAAAAGCTTCTTGAAGTTTTGTAATGTTTCACCAAAATATTTTCAGACGTTGATTTACCTATGAAAATATGTTCAGCCCTTACAAAACATGCCATTAATTATAAGTCCACACTATTCATTTACTTCAGGATTATTTTCCTGCTTAGAAAACTTGCTCAAATTAAGATCCACATCTGTAATAAATTGGCCACGGTAGATACACATAATAATATGAACCTTCTCCTCTGTAGCTGGTATCACATACATTACTACATAAGAAAATAATCACATAAATGTTTGTTGTTCCTCCATAGGGTAAACACTGTTTCTAAAAGATTTACATGAGTTGCACACCACACACACAGTCTTACAGTGACGAGACACGCAGGTGCAGCACAGTTCAGAGTGGTGGAGGTGTGCACTCAAGAATTATTTTCCATCAGAACGGTGACGTAACCGGTATGATCACAAACTCGTCTCCCTGTCCAACTTTGAGTCCTTTCCTTCTTATGTCTCTCTCGCAACCGCTGGAAAACAAAAAGGCTACGTTCACAAACAGCATTAGAGGAGACACTACATACAGTGATACCACTTGAACTGGACCAGCTGGATTGCTGTTATTGAGCCTCATAGGCAGAAGTGTCACGCACCATTGACCTTGGGTGATAATTACCGCATCTGCCATTAACCACCCTAAACATTGACATTGTCCAGAGGCAAACCACACCAGAGCATGGCATGTGTGTGTGGTGTGTGTGACGTGCGTCGTTGCCTCCACCATACGCAGCATCACCTTCCCCAAAACCCATAGCATTATAGACGATTTCAAAACAAATAACACTTTGACATGTACGAACGGTGATTGCCAGGCTTTAGTTTGGTTTTTTTACTTGTGACTTGATGGATCAAAGATAACAAATGTCGCATTCCAGCACTAAGACTGAATCCCACACTCAAAGTAAGAACACTTGCACGACCAAAGGACCATTCACGTTCATGTTTTCACCTCCACATCATAAACTGCACGTTCTTCTAGAAAAACTGCAAACGGGTTTTAACAAATATTAACACCATGCCACTGAGGATTGGAGTCCACTTGCCTTCTAGGATATGACTTCTGAGAGAGGAAGGGAATTATGATGAATGAATGAGAAAGGAAGATCAGATAGAAGTTAATAACATCTATATCTCTACAAACAAGAGCAGGACAAAATCCACCTTAATCTCTACTTAATATCCACATGAAATATTTTTACAGTATTCAACACCATGAACAATAAAAACAGGAAAGGCAGTATTGAACAGGTAAATGGCTTGCGCTAATATACACCCAATAAATAGAATTAAATGCATTTTTGCTGAAATGTGTATTTAATTGATTAATTGACATTCCAAACCTTTTGGAGCTTGGAATCCTTCTTGGAACTGTCAACTGGACTTAATACTATTCCAACACGTCCCGAGACCTTGACATCTCGTCGAAATGTTCACCCGTCGCGGATCGCTCTACAATAACACAAAACCAAGTACGCTCTGTCATCACTGCATTTTTTCATGCAAGACATCCTCTGACATTTTTGATGATTACCCCGATCTTGAATTAGCTGAAAATCATGTTTTCTGTTGCTGCCACAAAGAAAAAGTTGGTTGTGCCGCGGTGTAGACATTTACCATACTCATGCGCAACATGCCCTCTTTAGTTAGTCACAACAAAACCTGTACCGTGGTTTTCTTTTTTAACTAAACTTTTTTAGCTGCCCAAACGATCTCTGGATGTTGTTAGTTGGACTTACTTGTAATTCCTTCCAGTGCAAAAGTAGAACTATCCCCTTCCTCCTCCATCCACTATATACTGGGCTCCTTCCTGGAGAGAGAGAAAAGTGACTGTTAAAATTCACACACCATTGCACCACCAAGCCCAGATGATTGATTAGATCATAATGTGCTAACATAGCTGTATGGCCTCAATATGTTTAAGAGACCCAAGTACTGTATACTCTCTTCTTCTCCTTCCTCTATTCTCTTCTTCCACTCAGCATCACGTCGTCCAGCCAGCTCAGCTCCTTCTTGGTGAACATGAAGTCCAGAAGCTTACGGATGAACACCAGAGCCAACACCTAGAGGAGAGAAGCAATCCTCCTTACATTCTCCTCCTGTCAACTAAGTGTGGTGAATGACATCGACACGTGCTGTACCTACTGCACGTAAAGCTTAAGGTGAACACTGAATTAAATATAAAAGCTAAATTAATGCCAACATACTCAGACATAACGTCTCTTTCTCAATCTCTGGTGCACACGCATACACACAGACCCCCCCCCTCCACCACCAACACGCCCACCCTACCCACCCAAACACAACCCCACCGTCCACACACACACACACACGTTACCATCATGGGGAAGACGATGGCATAATTTGAGGTCTTGATGACCCACAGCAGGACCAGGCAGCTGAGCTGGATGATGGTGAAGAGGTGGACCTTCCTCAGGGGGACGTGTCTCAGGTAGATGAAGTCTGGCTGGTGCTTGGCCGGCATGCCAAACAGCTTGAGACGGTCAAAGAACTGGATACCTCTCAGCGAGGACGCTCCCATGTACAAGAACACTCCATATAGTACAGGCATGGGGATAAACTGGAAACAGACAGACAGCTCTCCATTTAGACTTCAACAGTTACTGTATGTATGCTCATGCACGTGCGCTTGGGTGCATGACTGTGCTAAAGTGTGTGTGTGTTGTAACTGATCTCATGTATATCTGAGGTCTGCCCTTTGACCTCGCACCTCCCTCACCTTGAGGACAGAGGTCATGAACACGGAGCAGCCCATGAGTAGGAAGATCATGAGGCCGGTGAAGCGCTGCTCTCTGATCCCCAGGAACTTGGGTTGTTCCCCGGGGGCCGAGCACTCTGACTCCAGCTTCAGGCTGTTGACGTGGGAGATGGAGAGCACGGTGGCTGCCACGAACCAGGGCAGGCCCATCACAGAACACACCCCCAGCATCACCCCCACCACAAACAGGTCCAGGTGGTAGCCACAGCCCTTCTGTTGATGGGATCCAGAGATGTGGGGTTATAGCATCCATACAGCAGAGATACAGGCAGTATACATAGTCTATGATACATTAACAACAAGGAGATATACTGTATACTGTTCAGATCTTTAGTTATGGAGAAATGAGGAACAGCATGCAAGGCTTTAGTTGAAATGGCAGCCATAGCCAAATGGGACAGAAATTAAATAGTCCCCAAAAAATGTTTGGTCAAAACCCAAAAATAGAAATCAGCTTTTAGGGCTTAGACTGTTAATTATATTGTAATAATGATCTATTACATTTTCAATTTCACACTTTAGCTGTGATCATTTTTAACATCATATAGCAGTAGAATCTGACACAGTAGAATGACTTCAATTGGCAGCCATTACCTTCAGTTTGTGCTCCTTCCTGTTGATGATAACAGCAGTGATCTGTTGGTCCATGAAGATGAGGATGGTGCAGAGCAGCGCAGGGAGGACCGCGATTATAGTTGTCCACCACGGGTTGCGTCCTATTGGGTTCACTATCCAACCACGGTCGTCTCTGGTTGGCTGTGGGAGGGAGTGAACATGATCATGATCCGTGTGTGTGTGTGTGTGTGTGTATGTGTGTGTGTGTACTCACCTTGAACTTGTTGGGGACCTGCAGTTTGGGTGAGGGGATTCCCAGGGCATAGTCCACTAGGACCATGGTGAGGATGGTGATGAAAACAGCAAAGTCGCTGATCTGGGCCCTCACCTGAAGAGCAAGAGAAACTCACAGTCAAACTAGGAACTGAGGTTATGGTGAATCTCCTAGTGCTCGGTGTCATTTGAATACAAGTGAATTGTCTGCAACGTCTTCACTTGTCTGCTTGGCGGCACGGTGTATCACATCCATCTTGTTCAGGTCGTTGTTGTAAAAGACAATGTGTTCTCAATGACTTACCTGGTTAAATAAAGGCAAACAATCATAATCATTATAATAACAAAGTGCAAGTACATGTAGGATCTCTTAGATGCCACAAGGAGGCGTCAATATACTGGAAAATCTATTCTTACTCATGCAGCACACAGCACACATTGACACATCATTGAAATAGAATGGGTAGATTTTCATATTATGACGCACCAGTAGGCGGTTGAACACTGATACATCCACCAAAGTCTGAGAGATTAAGGGACAAGCGTCAATCAATCAAATATCATTGAAATCCCTGCGCATGTGGCTACCGGTCCACATTCCTTGCACTCAGGAAGCATGAGGTGTAGATGGACGTGCCTTGGTGGGGAAGTAGCGGCTGGTCTTGAACTCCTTGAGGAAAGCGGACATGAAGACAGTAGAGAAGAAGAGGACCACGGACCAGAAGAGGACGTCAGGAATGTAGGGTCCGTGGGGGCCACAGGCACTGCCCTCAAACTCCCCCCGGAACACAAAGCACTCCTACAACAGGAAGATACAGAGAGAGACCTGAGTGGAACCCCGTACCCCATATATTTCCTATGAAGTTAAACAGGATAGACTGGCCATCTTGCCTACTACATACTAAAGCTACCTACTGTGTACTAACAGTACTACATACGATTTAGAACGTGCTGTTTAATAAAAATGTAGGCTATTCAGTAAGCAACAAATATCAACATACTACTCATCCACACTGAGAAAGCTTCATCTAATGCACAATCGCACTTGTTCCCCACTATTTGTTTATGTTTGCAGAGCGCATCACCTATTCTGATTATCAGCTGTTGTCAAACACACGTGGGTGTGAAAAGACGATCCTCTTCCTCAATAGTGTTGCAGCAAACTGAGTATGACATCCTGGCATTTAAAGCATACACCTTTTTTTTTTAACATTTCACATACAATAAAACTTTATTTTTTCGCATATCCAAAACGCCTGCTATTTAGAAAGCAAGTATGAGTATTTGGACACGGCCACTGTAAGGCACGAGTTACCTAGATAGGAAAGATAATAAGACCCAGTCGAAGTTAGCCTCTGGTCCCAGATCTGTTTGCACTTTGTACAGCCAACTCTTACTGTATGGTTGCCACAACCATAGGCTTTACACACTTAACAGATCTGGAACCAGGCTATTTGGAAATGCATTGGCACACTCAACGTTAGATCAAATGTTTGTACATATAATCTGTAGTACTCTACCACTGACATTTCATAGGAATGGCTCCACTATAAATACATTTCATGTCCTCTATGCACTGATTTGGACAGAATCAAAGGGCATGAGTGACTGGCCAATGCTGAACCATGTCTGTGTGAACCCAGTCATTCATACATGCACGCATGCACTTTGGATTGCA
>NW_019944524.1:74834-129753 GCF_002910315.2 Salvelinus sp. IW2-2015 | reverse complement strand
CACAGGAGAGAAGATGTTTTTATTAATTTTGTACTCTCTGGACTTCCTTACATTTGTTCTTGATACCATGTCTTGTTTTGACTAATGTCATGTTGTTATGCTAATAGGGCAAAACATTTGCTAGCTAGCTGACCAATAACTGTAATGATGAATTTGAGAGACAAGTGATTATTGTGCAATTTTATTTATGTTTTCAATAAATATTGGATCGAATATAGTTTACATGTTATCAACAATCTAACATGCTGACCGCACTGCTCGCGTTGCGTGCGCTAGCATTGCAAAATAAATGTGCACATACATGTTATTCAGTCATTCATCCAAACTGTTTGTGCGCGTCAACAAGCGTCTGCGTAGCTAGGTGCTAAAATAGAACTTGATTCTATTTTAGATGCATGACGCGCTGCAAGTCCTGCCTCTCCCATCTCCTCATTGGTTTTTCGGAACATATCCCTACATGGGTGATTGAAAAATGAATGAGGTCACACTCCAGTCCAGTTGGTTCAGTAATGCACCTTAAAGTTGGTTGCCAACTGCCATATAAAATCCACAGAAGAAGAAGAAGAACGAGGAGAGATGACTAGAAACTAACTAGGTTTCCCCTTTTATCTATGAATTAATTGTTGGAGTAGAGAACAAATTTTACAAAGATCCAGCGAAAAAGGACATTGTATATTTCAGTTAAAATAACAACCCAATTGTTTATCTCCAGGACAAATTAGCTAGCATCAGCAAACTAGCTGCTAAATGTGAATTAATGTTTCATATGTGTTTTGACCTGTCCCCAAATTAATATAGTTGGTTCAGAGTGCATTTTGATATTTCAACCTGCGTGTCCTGATCGCGTCTGGTGGGGAAGAACAATCTCAACATGCGTGTCCTGATCGTGTCTGGTGGGGATGACAAACTCAACATGCGTGTCCTGATCGCGTCTGGTTGGGGATGACAAACTCAACCTGCGTGTCCTGATCGTGTCTGGTGGGGAAGACAAACTCAACCTGCGTGTCCTGATCGCGTCTGGTGGGGAAGACAAACTCAACCTGCGTGTCCTGATCGTGTCTGGTGGGGAAGACAAACTCAACCTGCGTGTTCCTGATCGCGTCTGGTGGGGAAGACAAACTCAACCTGCGTGTCCTGATCGCCGTCTGGTGGGGAAGACAACTCACCCTGCGTGTCCTGATCGCGTCTGGTGGGGAAGACAAACTCAACCTGCGTGTCCTGATCGCGTCTGGTGGGGAAGACAAACTCAACTGCGTGTCCTGATCGCGTCTGGTGGGGAAGACAAACTACTGCGTGTCCTGATCGTGTCTGGTGGGGAAGACAAACTCAACCTGCGTGTCCTGATCGCGTGTTTGGGGAAGAAAAACTCAACATGCGTGTCCTGATCGCGTCTGTGGGGAAGACAAACTCAACCTGCGTGTCCTGATCGCGTCTTGGTTGGGGAAGACAAACTCAACATGCGTGTCCTGTCGCGTCTGGTGGGGATAGACAAACTCACCTGCGTGTCTGATCATGTCTGGTGGGGAAAGACAAACTCAACCTGCGTGTCCTGATCGCGTCTGGGTGGGAAGAACAAACTCAACCTGCGTGTCCTGATCGGGTCTGGTGGGGATAGACAAACTCAACCTACGTGTCCTGATCGCGTCTGGTGGGGAAGACAAACTCAACATGCGTGTCCTGATCGCGTCTGGTGGGGATAGACAAACTCAACCTGCGTGTCCTGATCATGTCTGGTGGGGATAGACAAACTCAACCTGCGTGTCCTGATCGCGTCTGGTGGGGAAGACAAACTCAACATGCGTGTCCTGATCATGTCTGGTGGGGATAGACAAACTCAACATGCGTGTCCTGATCGCGTCTGGTGGGGAAGACAAACTCAACCTGCGTGTCCTGATCGTGTCTGGTGGGGAAGACAAACTCAACTGCGTGTCCTGATCGTGTCTGGTTGGGAAGACAAACTCAACCTGCGTGTCCTGATCGTGTCTGGTGGGGGAAGACAAACTCAACATGCGTGTCCTGATCGCGTCTGGTGGGGAAGACAAACTCAACCTGCGTGTCCTGATCATGTCTGGTGGGGAAGACAAACTCAACCTGCGTGTCCTGATCGCGTCTGGTGGGGAAGACAAACTCAACATGCGTGTCCTGATCATGTCTGGTGGGGAAGAAAACTCAACCTGCGTGTCCTGATATGTCTGGTGGGGAAGACAAACTCAACCTGCGTGTCCTGATCGTGTCTGGTGGGGAAGACAAACTCAACCTGCGTGTCCTGATCGCGTCTGGTGGGGAAGACAAACTCAACATGCGTGTCCTGATCGCGTCTGGTGGGGAAGACAAACTCAACCTGCGTGTCCTGATCGTGTCTGGTGGGGAAGACAAACTCAACCTGCGTGTCCTGATCGTGTCTGGTGGGGAAGACAAACTCAACCTGCGTGTCCTGATCGCGTCTGGTGGGGAAGACAACTCAACCTGCGTGTCCTGATCGTGTCTGGTGGGGAAGACAAACTCAACTGCGTGTCCTGATCGCGTCTGGTGGGGAAGAAAAATCAACATGCGTGTCCTGATCGGTCTGGTGGGAAGACAACTCAACCTGCGTGTCCTGATCGTGTCTGGTGGGGAAGACAAACTCAACATGCGTGTCCTGATGTGTCTGGTGGGGAAGAAAACTCAACATGCGTGTCCTGATCGTGTCTGGTGGGGATAGACAAACTCAACATGCGCACGATGGCGCATGCAGACACATGCGTGGAGCCGGTTGTGTCATCATGTAAGCAAATTCTGTTTGTTTTGCCCCATAGTTGCGCATGCATTGTTTTGTTTCTAAACAACCAACCTGTCTATAGGGAGTACATACAGTACCTTCAGAAAGTATTCATACCCCTTAACTTATTATTAGCATAACAAAATATATGGGGGACAATAAAAATTACGAGGCTATATACAAGGAATATCGGTACCGAGTCAGTGTACTGGGTATCAAGTAGTTGGGGTGATTGATCGAGGTAATATGTACTTTAAGGATTGGTTAGGTAATTGATTGAAGTACTATGTACATGTAGGTAGGACATAAAAATCTGAAAGTCCAGGTAGCCGTTTAATTAACTATTCATCAGTCTAATGGCTGTTGGGTAGACTTGGTGCTCCGGTACCTCTTGCCGTGCAGTAACAGAGAGAACATACTGCAGACACTGAATATCCCTCTGAGCATGGTGAAGTTATTAATTACACTTTGGATGGTGTATCAATACACCCAGTCCATACAAAGATACAGACATCCTTCCTAACTCAGTTGCCAGAGAGGAAGGAAACCGCTCAGGGATTTCACCATGAGGCCAATGGTGACTTTAAAGCAGTTACAGAGTTCAATGGCTGTCATAGGAGAACACTGAAGATGGATCAACAACATTGTAGTTACTCCACGCTTGTACAGAATAAAAATATTCCAAAATATGCTTTCTGTTTGCAAAAAGGCAGGCACTAAAGTAATACTGCAAAAATGTGGCAAAGCAATTACTTTTTGCCCTGAATACAAAGTGTTATATTTCGGGTAAATCCAATACAACACATTACTGAGTAACACTCTCCATATTGGCTGCATCATGTATATGGCTATGCTTGTAATTGTAATGCTGTAATCTGCGAGTCGGGAAGCAAGTTCAGGGAGTGAATTTTTTTTATAAATAAATGAAACAAACACGTAACACAAACTGCGCACTGACATGAAACAAGGAACAGATACAATGAGGACTGGGGAAGGAACCAAATGGAGTGACAATATATGGGCAGGTAATCAAGGAGGTGATGGAGTCCAGGTGAGTGTCATAATGCGCAATTATGCGTTACGATGTGGACAGGTGTGGGCCATGACGAGCAGACTGGTGACCTAGAGACCAGAGAGGGAGCACACGTAACAGTAATTGTTCATTAAGTTTTTCAGGATAAAAAAGAAACGGAATGGAGCTAAGCACAAGCAAAATCCTAGAGGAAAACCTAGTTCAATCTGCTTTCCACCAGATCTGGGAGATGAATTCACCTTTCAGCAGATCCAAATCTACACTGGAGTTGTTTACCAAGAAGACGAGAATGTTCCAGAGTGACCTAGTTACAGTTTTGACTTAAATCTACTTGAACATCTATGGCAAGACATGACAATGGTTGTTTAGCAATGATCAATGACCAATTTGACAAACCATTCATTTTTAAAAGAATAACAGGTAAAAAAGTATTTTCTCAGATGTGTGATTACATATGTATTTTAGATATGTCTCTATTTCATGTTCAATACATTTGCAAACATTTCTAAAATCTTTGTCCCTAAGGGGTATTGTGTGTAGATGGGTGAGAAAATAAATCAATTTAATCAAAATAAGTCWAGGGGTATGAATACCTCCTGAAGGCACTGCATGCACTATATACAGTAGGGAATAGAGTGCCATTTGGGACGCTACTTAACTGAATGATAAGTGGCCATATCTGTAGGTCTTTAGGGGTTGTTGGATGAGATAACAATTRTTCCAGTTCACCAATCAGATTCTTTTCCCCAAAAGTAGTGCACTTTATTGGTAATAGTGTACCATTTGAGATGCAGCCTCAGAYCTCTGTCCTGACTTCCCTTCATTGATTAAATGAGTGTAGAAGTCTGGAAGTGATTGTGGGCTTGATTTGCCTGCTTCCCCCACAGGGAGATTTACACAGTTATTTGAGCAATATCTCCCATTCCCTGCATCAGCCAACACACCTGCTCGAGCGCACTGGGACTGTGTGTGTGTGTGTCAGGTGTCAGGGTTAAGCCAGCAGAAGAGTTGCCTGTGTAGATGAAGGGGAACATAGAAAGACTGCAGAGAACACCTTAAGTCTACTGTAATCTCTTTCTCCCTGCCCCACTCCAGCTTACTCCAGACATAACACACACACACACACACACACACACACACACACACACACACACACACACACACACACACAGAGAGATACACAGACAAACTGGGGTAGTGTCTGGCCCCATGTTGCTCTTGGACGTCAGACGCTGTGTGCCCAGCGCCTTGCCTTCTCTAAGGCCCCTTCCCCACCAGACTCCTGCTAACTTCATCTGTCCTTATAGAAACATCAAGTGACTGGGAGGAAATATCTGTCTAGGAATATCTGTCTAGACTTGAGTTAGAGCAGCACTGTTCTTTTCAATCCCGGTCCTGGAGAGCTGCAGGGCATGCAGGCTTTTGTTCCTGCCCAGCACTTACACACCTGATAATGCTAGATTTGGTTTACTCTGTTAGACACGCTCCGGGGGTGAWGTTTGCCCCTAGGTACAGATCTAGGATCAGTTTCCCCTCCCCCTAAYCTTAMCTATTAGTGGAGAAAACGCAAAACTGACCCAAGATCAGTGTCAAGGGGCAACTTCACCCGACACCATTAGCCACAGTGCTGCCTATCCTTCCTCATGTCTGTGGACTTCAGACATTTTTTGCTCTCTGTTTGTCCGCTAGAAGACAAATAGCCACCTCATAGACATTCCTAGACCCTGAAAGCATGGTCTACACACAGCCGTGTGCAGTGTGTGTGTGTGTGTGTGCGTGTGCTTGTGGCTCTGCGTGCAGGTCCGTGTGTGTGTCCGCGTATGTCTGTATGCATGTGTATGTGCCTGTCTCCAGCCTATACGTATAACCCAGTGTGGATGAGTGATTCATCTCGATGGGGGAAAGCCATTAATTGGTTGGTTAAGACAGAGACATTCCTACTCTGCCTCGGTGCCTGCTTTTCCTTGGAGCAGGCTGAATGGCCGTAGTGTGGTCTCCAACTCCCCGTTCACCCTAATGGACGATTAGACTGAAGCTTTTTAACATCCGCTTTTCGTCCCAAATGGCATCCTATTCCCTATGTAGTGTACTACTTTWKAMCAGGGCCCATAAGGCTCTGGTCAAAARTAGTGCACTGTGTAGGGAATAGGGTGCCATTTGGGGCATTGCCCCGAACAAATGAGCTGCTACCAGTTTAGACCAATGTTATTCTACCCCCGGGGGTGAGAATGAGAAATGTGGCGAAGTGGAAGTTAACACACACTGGGTGATGGGCTGCAGTTATCGTTTCTAACAAGGTGGAACAGATTTTGTAGCGTGTCCATACGGTGTAGGAAGGGGGAGGGAATGGAGTGTTACGCTGTGGTGGATGTCAGACGAGGCAGGAGTTGGTTTTGACAGAGTGAGGTGAACCGATTAGTGTGTGTGTGTGGGCGGGTGTCAGAKTGTGTGTGTGTGTGTGTGTGATGTGTGTGAGAGAGGTTGATTTGCTTGTTTAAGCCTAGAGGGGGTCCTGAGACGGTCGTTGGCTCAATGAGATCTGATCGTTGGCAGGTGAAGCGTGGTTTGGTCTGACAGGTGTGTGTGTGCGTGTGCGTGTGTGTGTGCGTGCGTGCGTGCGTGCGTGTGTGTGTGTGCGTGTGTGTGTGAGACAGACAGCTATAATTCAGGATGAATTGTCTGTCAGTCCTGATTTGACTCCAGCCACGATCCTCCAGACTCACAAGGTGTAACTCCTGAGCTTCACAAGACACTAGCAAAACACCACTGTTGTTGTAGACGTTTCTGTGTAATGGTGCATTTCTTTGTTACAAAAGATTTCCCTGAGGGATATTAAGCTATTCTATTATACATGTTTGATATGGTGTATGTTATATAGCTTTCCCGTCACAAATAAATATTTTTATTAACCMTTACACTCAAGCCCAAACCATTTCCTTGTAAACCGTTGGTTTCAATTARTACTAACAATGTTGGTTTGTTATTTTGCATTGCTTTGTAGGAACTGTGAAGGCAAGAATATCCGCTACAGAACGTGCAGTAACATGGTAAGTCTAGTCTACGGTATGTAGCCTCAACAGACTACAACAGAGTMATTTCTAAAGCTYATGAATGTAACACATATAACTTGTTATTAGTCCTATTCCAGSTTATAACTGGTAATATATAGTTATAACTTTTCTATTCCAGCGTATAACTTTGCTGGTAACAGTGAGAAGCACTGGCTCAATATTGTCAGCCGCCACTGTATTTGACAGTCATGTTCAGCACTGTGGGTGACCTCATGGTAAAATCATACGTTCCATCAATGAACAGAAGAAAACAACCTCCATCTCATATCAACTCCAGACTTCAGTCTGTTCTCAGCAGCGGAACCACAGTCGTTCTCACAGCATTTTCATCAAAGATAGACTAGTCTTTACTGTTTCTATTACTCTATTGAAGTGGTTTGTGTCTGGAATGTATTGCAGACTAGCTATGATTTCAATCATGACCAGTGGGATGAGTCCCCAGCATAATATTTAGACCACCGCTCCCGGTGTGAAAGAGAAGGATATAAACAAAGCAAGAGAGAGAGAGAAACACTTCACTTTATGAAGTCCCATCCATGTAGTTCAATGAGAAAGGGAGGGAGGAGTTGGTGTGTGTTGTGTGTGTGTGTGTTGGTGTGTGTGTGTGACATGTGTGTGTGTGTGTGTGTGTGTGTGTGTGTGTGTGTGTGTGTGTAAAGCAAGGCCTAAGGAGAGACGTAGTAAAGGCTCGCTGTTGGCAAAGAGTTGGGTCTTCCACATGTAAGCTGTTATCTGTTCTGTTCTTTCCCTCTGCCGAGCCATCTTATCCTTCTCTATCTTCCTTTTCTCTCCTCCCTTCTTCCCCAGGACTGTCCCGTCGAGTCGGGAGACTTCCGAGCCCAGCAGTGCTCTGCCCACAATGACATCAGGTACCAGGGCATGGTCTACGAGTGGATTCCCGTGCCCTATGAACCCTCGGCTGCGTGCGCCCTGCGGTGCCAGGCGCGGGGGAGGAGCCTAACGGTGGAGCTGGCGCCTAAGGTTCTAGAYGGAACACGTTGCCGGGCCGACGCCCTGGATATGTGCATCAGTGGGGTCTGTCAGGTGAGATACTGACTGACTGAGTGATTGTCTGGATGGATATTATAAAGCACTTTTCCAGATGCTCAAAGTCAGGGCCGTGCACAGACCTTTCAGGGGGCATTTTGTTTCTGCAACAAGACAAACTCATCATCACAAATTGTAAGCAAGCTAGTTACAGTGTCTCCTAAAGACATGATTGACATGGGGAAAATAGGATGGGCTATCAGCTGATCATTGATGTTGGTGATTGATGTAAATCTGCTAGTTAGCTAGCTCCATTTCTTTTCCTGATTGTGTGATGSCTCTCTGCCTCTCTCTCTGCTGCCTATCAGCCAACCAGACCCAATATTGATGATGATGTAAGCTAATCAAGTGTTATGCTGCTGTGGAAGTACTGTTGTATTTAAACTAGGTAGACAGACACTCGACCKGTGACCGGATCTCTCAACCGGGCTTGTAATCTCAGTACAGGGCAGACTGGGAAAAGGGGGGGAAATTACACCACCAYCCAAAATGACACTTAGGAGACTGGAAGGGCAAAGGGCATGTTCTCTACATAGGTAAGGCCCTATCTGTGCCTGATTAAAGTACGAGGGAAACGTATGTTATTACAATATGATGATATTAYAGTAATATCTTGTATAATAAGGATTGGATTTATATAGCATGTGCTCAAAGCCCTTTAGATTGCATGGGGAGGGAAACTCACCTCATCCCCCACCAATGTGTCACCCACCTGGACTGTGCCATGGCAGCCATTGTGGTTCCAGAAAGTTAATCAGCCATGTCAATGACAGATCAGGGAACACGATGTATAATATGACACGATACAATAAAATGGCTCAAGACTGGATCACTGCTTGAAGTATTAGTTTTTTCTTTGTGGGCCACAGTAAAGACTACATGAATATTTCCAAACTATTACAGTGAAAAACAGTCTGAGAACTTCTGATCTTCTGCAACATTTCTCAATAATCGTTGTTCTTGAACAATCGTACAGTATTTCCACTTTGTGAATCCACATGGCAGCTGCTGTAGCAGCGGCTGATCTAAAACCACATGTCAGAAATAGGAAGTTCCTAAAAAATGATCTTAAACATGGAAAATATTTMTCCTCTCCATGTTGCATGTCAGAAGCTCTGGGTTCTAGTTTTAGGCTAGAAGTTATTGTTTTAGGAACCACAGACTGATGATCAATGTTGCCATGTCCTCTTCGCTGGATAGGTGCTTTATTAAAACGTCTGTCTGAGGCTGTATGACTGGAGGAAGGGGAGAGGAAGAGAGAGAGGACAGATAACTGGAGGTGTGAGGAAGGAGGAGAGAGAGAAAAAAGAGAGAGGGAGAGGAGGTCTGACAGGAGGAAGGAGGAGAGAATAGAGAGAGAATAGAAAGAGAAATGGAGGTACAGTGGGAGGAAGGAGCGAGAGAGAGAGAGAGATGCAGGATTACGGACGGAAGGAGAGAGAGATGCAGGAGGTGCGACAGGAGGAAGGAGAGAGAGATGCAGGAGGTGCGACAGGAGGAAGGAGCAAGAGAGAGAATAGAGAGGGCAAAAGAGAGAGAGAGATGCAGGAGGTATTACAGGAGAAGGAGAGAGAGAGGACAAGGAGGTATGACAGGAGGAAGGAGAGAGAGACACACAGGAGGTATTACAGGAGGAAGGAGAGAGAGAGACATAGAAGGTACGACAGGAGGAAGGAGAGAGAGAGACACAGGAGGTATGACAGGAGGAAGGAGAGAGAGAGACATAGAAGGTACGACATCAGGAAGGAGAGAGAGACCAGGAGGTACAAACAGGAGGAAGGAGAGAGAGAGCACAGAAGGTACGACAGGAGGAAGGAGAAGAGAGAGACACAGGAGGTACGACAGGAGGAAGGAGAGAGAGAGACACAGGAGGTACGACAGGAGGAAGGAGAGAGAGAGACATAGAAGGTACGACATCAGGAAGGGAGAGAGAGAACAGGAGGTACAACAGGAGGAAGGAGAGAGAGACACAGAAGGTACGACAGGAGGAAGGAGAAAGAGAGAGACACAGGAGGTACGACAGGAGGAAGGAGAGAGAGAGACACAGGAGGTACGACAGGAGGAAGGAGAGAGAGAGACACAGAAGGTAGCGACAGGAGGAAGGAGAGAGAGAGACACAGGAGGTACGACAGGAGGAAGGAGAAAGAGAGAGACACAGGAGGTACGACAGGAGGAAGGAGAGAGAGAGAGACACAGGAGGTACGACAGGAGGAAGGAGAGAGAGAGACACAGGAGGTACGACAGGAGGAAGGAGAAAGAGAGAGACACAGGAGGTACGACAGGAGGAAGGAGAAAGAGACACAGGAGGTACGACAGGAGAAAGGAGAGAGAGACACAGGAGGTACGACAGGAGAAGGAGAAGAGAGACACAGGAAGGTACGACAGGAGAAAGGAGAGAGAGAGACACAGGAGGTACGACAGGAGAAAGGAGAGGAGACACAGGAGGTACGACAGGAGAAGGAGAGAGAGACACAGGAGGTACGACAGGAGAAAGGGAGAGAGAGACACAGAGGGTACGACAGGAGAAAGGAGAGAGAGACACAGGAGGTACGACAGGAGAAAGGAGAGAGAGAACACAGGAGGTACGACAGGAGAAAGGAGAGAGAGACACAGGAGGTGACAGAGGAAGAGAGAGAGAGACACAGGAGGTACGACAGGAGGAAGGAGAGAGAGACACAGGAGGTACGACAGGAGGAAGGAAGAGAGAGAGACACAGGAGGTACGACAGGAGGAAGGAGAGAGACACAGGAGGTATGACAGTAGGAAGGAGAGAGAGAGACACAGAAGGTACAACAGGAGGAAGGAGAGAGAGAGACACAGGAGGTACGACAGGAGAAAGGAGAGAGGACACAGAAGGTACGACAGGAGGAAGGAGAGAGAGACACAGGAGGTACGACAGGAGAAAGGAGAGAGAGACACAGGAGGTACGACAGGAGGAAGGAGAGAGAGAGACACAGAAGGTACGACAGGAGGAAGGGAGAGAGAGACACAGGAGGTATGACAGGAGAAAGGAGAGGAGACACAGGAGGTACGACAGAGAAAGGAGAGAGAGACACAGGAGTAAGACAGGAGAAAGGAGGAGAGAGAGACACAGGAGGTACGACAGGAGAAAGGAGAGAGAGACCAGGAGGTACGACAGGAGGAAGGAGAGAGAGACACAGGAGGTACGACAGGAGAAAGGAGAGAGAGAGACACAGAGGTACGACAGGAGAAAGGAGGAGAGACACAGGAGGTACGACAGGAGAAAGGAGAGAGAGAGACACAGGAGGTACGACAGGAAGAAAGGAGAGAGAGACACAGGAGGTACGACAGTAGGAAGGAGAGAGAGAGACACAGGAGGTACGACAGGAGGAAGGAGAGAGAGACCACAGGAGGTACGACAGAGGAAGGAGAGAGAGAGACACAGGAGGTACGACAGGAGGAAGGAGAGAGACACAGGAGGTATGACAGTAGGAAGGAGAAGAGAGACACAGAAGGTACAACAGGAGGAAGGAGAGAGAGAGACACACAGGAGGTACGACAGGAGAAGGAGAGAGAGACACAGAAGGTACGACAGGAGGAAGGAGAGAGAGACACAGGAGGTACGACAGGAGAAAGGAGAGAGAGACACAGGAGGTACGACAGGAGGAAGGAGAAGAGAGACACAGAAGGTACGACAGGAGGAAGGAGAGAGAGACACAGGAGGTATGACAGGAGAAAGGAAAGGAGAGAGAAGCTGTCTGAACCTAACAGAGACAGACACTTGTTTCAGAAAGACAGATTCCCCACATCATATGCTGTAGTGCACTAGAACATAGTGCTAGACTAGGGTTGCATCCCAAATGGCACCCTATCCCCTYTATAGTGCACTCCTTTTGACCAGAACCCTATGTGCTCTAGTCAAAAGCACTGCACTATATCATAGGGAATATAGTGCTATTTGGGACCTGTAGCAGTTCTAGGCCAGAGAGGAATGCACACTGTTGTGTGTCTAGCCAAGCGGAAATTCACATATCCACTTCATCCATTAAGGAAGTAGACCCTCTTTATGCAAATCCTTAAAAGTACACTTATACAGTGCCAGGCCATGATAACTTAACAGGGAACGAGGGACATTACTTAGTCCCACAAGGCATTAACTTGTTACTGATACTTCTCTAAGTATCCTGTATATCAGCAAGCTACAGTAAGAAGCTGTTTTCATGGAACCATGACAAAGTGCTTGTTCAACCCAAATAGGACCTTCATGTTATACTACCCATAAACATTCTCAAGTGAAGTGTGTGTGTGTGTGTGTGTGTGTGTGTGTGTGTGTGTGTGTGAGAGAGAGACAAGGAGCTGCGATATCAAGATCTGTCTTTTTCTGACCATGTTCTGTGCTTGAAGTCAAATAGCTCTGCACGGTACTTCATGGCTTCTGCCTTCTAAGTGGTGTGTATATAATGGGTATAATGAGTGTTTGTGTTTACTGGGACTGCTGGCCAGGTAAGTCATATTTGGTTTGTTATGCTGGCTGCTATTCCCACAGCGTCTGGAGCACAAACTCTGCTCTTCACCATTTCAAGACAAATATGCAGTCTAAATACAACATTACATATACAGACATCAGTGTCGGATACCATGTAAAACATGTGAGTTTGGTTCCCCAAACCCCACACCTCATCCTCTAAACCAGAGGGTGAGGAAACATAACCCATTTTCAATGTGGCCCTCCGGACCTTGGTGAACACCGAATAGCCCTCGGGGCAAAATGAGCTTGACACACCTGCTCTAAACCAATGTCTCCCAAGCCGTTCCTCATGGACCCCCAACAGTTCCACGTGATCCCACTACTTAAAGGTTTGACGATTAGCTGACTAGTTGAATCAGGTGTGCTGGTGCTGGATTAGCACCAATATGCTGGTGGCTGTGGTCCATGAGGAACCCATGACGTGAACATTGGCATTATGTCTTATGTAGATGGTACATTCCTGTACTGGGCTAACAGCAGTGACAGATCAAGACATACTGTACATTACATAGCCAGTATCACCCTTAAACATTTACTCTATGCTATTACTGTATTATCAAAAAGAGAGAACGCTTTGAGTTAGTGATCCTTAGAAAAGGGATTTATAAATGAAYTGTGATTGATGGAGCTCATGTAGATGGTTCTTTCCTCTTCTGGGCTGAACACYGACACAGATCACAATTCACACAGCCAGTAAGACAGGAAAGCAAGTTAACACATTTGTATGTYTTTTTTATAAATAGACAGCACTTTGAGTTTCTGGTTTGGCAGCATTTCCTGTATAGATGTCAGATTGACGGGCTAACAACAAGATGTTATTAACACATACAGGATCCAGACAGACTGTACTGTAATGAACACGATGGGAGACAGACAGCTGGTTACTGTAATGAACACGATGGGAGACAGACAGACTGGTTACTGTAATTGAACACGATGGGAGACAGACAGACTGGTACTGTAATGAACACGATGGGAGACAGACAGACTGGTTACTGTAATGAACACGATGGGAGACAGACAGACTGGTTACTGTAATGAACACGATGGGAGACAGACAGACTGTTACTGTAATGAACACGATGGGAGACAGACAGACTGGTTACTGAATGAACACGATGGAGACAGACAGACTGTTACTGTAGAACACATGGAGACAGACAGCTGGTACTGTAATGAACACGATGGGAGACAGACAGACTGGTTACTGTAATGAACACGATGGGAGACAGACAGACTGGTTACTGTAATGAACACGATGGGAGACAGACAGACTGGTTACTGTAATGAACACGATGGAGGGACAGACAGACTGGTTACTAATGACACAGAGGAGACAGACAGACTGGTTACTGTAATGACACGATGGGGACAGACAGGACTGGTTACTGTAATGAACACGATGGGAGACAGACAGACTGGTTACTGTAATGAACACGATGGAGATAGACAGACTGTTATACTGTAATGAACACGATGGGAGACAGCAGACTGGTTACTGTAATGAACACGATGGGAGACAGACAGACTGGTTACTGTAATGAACACGATGGGAGACAGACAGACTGTTACTGTAATGAACACGATGGGAGACAGACAGACTGTTACGTAATGAACACGATGGAGACAGACAGATGGGTACTGTAATGAACACGATGGGAGACAGACAGACTGGTTACTGTATGAACACGATGGAGACAGACAGACTGGTTACTGTATGACACGGTGGGAGACAACAGGACTGTGTACTGTAATGAACACGATGGGAGACAGACAGACTGGTTACTGTAATGAACACGATGTGGAGACAGACAGACTGGTTACTGTAATGAACCACGATGGGAGACAGACAGACTGGGTACTGTAATGAACACGATGGGAGACAGACAGCAGGCGCAGCAGGGTTGATTTAAAGACACAGGAGGAGCAGGTAGCTGGTCCAGGGGCAGGCAGAAGGTCATACACGGGAGTCCAAAAAGGCAATAGGCAGGAAAAAGGCTAGTAACGTCATCCGGGAGAGCAGGCAATAGGTTGGTAACAGGAAATCCGATAGGCTAAAGGCGTCATAGTGAGGCAGGTAAAAACTATCATACATGACAGGGTTAATTACAGGAACAACCCAGCGCTCCGAAAATAAGTGTGTCATTAAACAAACAATACCTCACAATGATGGGGTGCAAAGAACTGAACTAAATAGTCTGTGATAATGACATACAGGTGAACAGGTGATCAGATTCAGGTGATTGGGATCTGGGAGAGTGAGCTGCGTTCAGGGATCTATGTGTTTGAGAGATGTGAGCTAGAAAGTGGAATGGAAAGTTAGCTGCGTTCAGGTGATCTACGTGTTTGAGAGTGTGAGCTAGAAGTGGAATGGAAAGTGAGCTGCGTTCAGGTGATCTACGTGTTTGAGAGTGTGAGCTAGAAAGTGGAATGGAAAGTGAGCTGCGTTCAGGTGATCTACGTGTTTGAGGTGTGAGCTAGAAAGTGGAATGGAAAGTGAGCTGCGTTCAGGTGATCTACGTGTTTGAGAGTGTGAGCTAGAAAGTGGAATGGAAAGTGAGCTGCGTTCAGGTGATCTACGTGTTTGAGAGTGTGAGCTAGAAAGTGGAATGGAAGGGAGCTGCGTTCAGGGGATCTACGTGTTTGGAGTGTGAGTTGGAAGCAGACAGTTACCAAGTAAGCCAGGAAGGTAATAGTAAACTAACACATTCACTTTATTTCATTATTTTAGCACTCCTTGGGACTTGGGAGCATTTTTCATGTAGATGATACATTCTTAATTCATTGATTTATTGACTGAGTTTAATTGACAGTTGAAAATGAATATAAAGCCGCTTCAGTAGAGAAACAACATTACATACATTAAAATAAAGGAAGCATAAACACAATGAAACCTCCTGGGTTAACAACGCTGACAGATGAGTACCTACCTTCAGCAGACAGCGGCCGGTCGCTGCCTTGCATCATAGCTTACACATAATATGATTCTATTATGATCATTTATACTAGCGATTGCCATTTCAGATATATAAGGGTTATTATTATTATTTTTGCTTTGCATATCACTTCTTTAAAACAGATGTCTTGGCATGGCCACATACTGCTTCTTTTGGAAACTTTGAGATCTTTGAAGAACGGGCTAAACTGATTATTTGTTCCTCAAAAAATATGAATAGATTGTTCAGAACAAAAAAGAAACTAACACAAAAAACAGGACAAAAGCAATAACAACAACGGGACCATTTCTTTCCTCATGGAAAGTATAATGAATAATACTGTTCATTCGCACAAACAACCCCCATCCTAGGTTCTGACCTCGGTCGTTGAACAATTGTTATGCAATGATGTTCAGACAGCAACCTCTGCGTTTAAACACTCTCTCAGTAAATGTCTACCACTTTGGCTGTCGCAACGATCCATAAAGGTTGAAATGCAATAGAAAGAGACAAGGTGGAGATTGAGCTCTCGCAGCCTAATGGAATAGAAACACAGATGTATAACCCGAACTAATGGAATAGAAACACAGACTGAAATCCAGACCTAATCGAATAGAAACACAGACTGATAATCCAGACCTAATGGATAAGAAACACAGACTGTATAATCCAGACCTAATGGAATAGAAACACAGGACTGTATAATCCAGACCTAATGGGATAGAAACACAGACTGAATAATCCAGACCTAATGGGAATAGAACACAGACTGTATAATCCAGACCTAATGGAATAGAAACACAGACTGATAATCCAGACCTAATGGAATAGAAACACAGACTTTATAAATCCAGACTAATGGAATAGAAACACAAGACTGTATAATCCAGACCTAATGGAAATAAAACACAGACTGTTTATAATCAGACTAATGGAATAGAAACACGACTTATAATCCAGACTAATGATAGAAACACAGACTGTATAATACAGACCAATGAAGAGAAACACAGACTGTTATAATCCAGGACCTAATGGAATAGAAACACAGACTGTATAATACAGACCTAATGGAATAGAAACACGACTGTATAATCCAGACCTAATGAAATAGAAACACAGACTGTATAATCCAGAACCTAATGGAATAGAAACACAGACTGTATAATCCAGACCTAATGGAATAGAAACACAGACTGTATAATCAAACCTAATTGGAATAGAAACACAGACTGTATAATCCAGACCTAATGGAATAGAAACACAGACTGTATAAATCCAGACCTAATGGAATAGAAACACAGACTGTATAATCCAGACCTAATGGAATTAGAAAACACAGACTGTTAATCCAGACTTAATGGAATTAGAACACAGACTGTATAATCCAGACCTAATGGAATAGAAACACAGACTGAATAATCGAGACCTAATGGAATAGAAACACAGACTGAATAATCCAGATCTAATGGAATAGAAACACAGACTAATAATCCAACCTAATGGAATAGAAACGCAGACTGATATAATCCAGACCTAATGAATAGAAACGCAGGACTGATAATCCAGACCTAATGGAATAGAAACAACAGACTGTTATAATCCAGACCTAATGGAATAGAAACACAGACTTATATATTCCAGAACCTAATGGAATAGAAACACAGACTGTATAATCAGACCTAATGAATAGAAACACAGACTTATAATCCAGACCTAATGGAATAGAAACACAGGACTGTATTATACAGACTAATGGAATGAAACACAGACTGAATAATCCAGACCTAATGGAATAGAAACACAGACTGTATAAATACCAGGACCTAATGAATAGAAACACAGACTGTATAATCCAGACCTAATGGAAATGAAAACAGACTGTATAATCCAGACCTATGGGCGATAGAAACACAGACTGTATATACCGACGTTAATGGAATAGAGACAAGACTGTATAATCCAACCTAAATGAATAGAAAACACAGGGACTGGTATAATCCAGACCTAATGGAATAGAAACACAGACTGATCGAGCCTAATATAGCAAGCTGTACAGACCTAATGGAATAGAAACACATGACATAACCAGACTAATGGAATAGAAACACAGACTGTATAATCCAGAACCTAGAATGAATAGAAACACAGACGGTATAATCCAGACCTAATGGAATAGAAACACAGACTGTATAATACCCAGACTAATGGAATAGATAACAAGACTGTAAATCCAGACTTAATGGAATAGGAACACAGGGACTGTATATTCTTTAGGGAAGATGATGGATTGAGTTTATGTAGTGTTTTCCTTCATCTGTGAAATGTTTAACTTGATATTCCAGAGGTGGGTAATGCATATATCAATTTAATGATGGAGACTAGTTTATATGACTTTTAAAATAGTCAAAAAGAATCAATGAATTTATAGATGTCAATAATATATTGCCTCAGTGGTGACCTGTCCTCCTTTATTTACATACATTACTCTCTCTGGTCTCTGGTTGTCTCTGCTCCTCTGCTCTCTCTGTCTCTGTCTCTCTCTCGCTCTGTCTCTCTCTCTCTTCTCTTCTCTCTCCTCTAGTCCTCTTCTCTCTTATCTCTCTCTTTCTCTCTGTCTCTGTCTCTGTCCTCTCTCTTTCTCTCTCTGTCTTTGTTCTCTGTCTCTCTCTCGTTCTCTTTCTTGGCTCTCTCTCTATTAGCTATTCGTGATCTATCTATCTATCTTATATCTATCTATCTATCCGTATCTAGGCTTCTATCTCATCTATCTCTCTCCTCTCTCTCCTCTCTCTCTCTCTACTCTCTCTCTCTCTCCATCTCTCTCTCTCTCGTCCTCTCGTCTCGTCTCTGGTCTCTGTCTCGTGTCTCTGTCCTGCTCTCTTCTCTTTCTCTGTCTCTTCAGGTTCTTCTCTGTCTCTCTCTCTCGCTTCAATTCAATTCAATTCAATCAATTCAAGGGGCGTTATTGGCATGCGAAACATGTGTTAACATTGCCCAAAAAAGCAAATGAGGTAGATATTATACAAAGTGAAAATAAACAATACAAATTAACCAGTAAACATTACACATACAAAAGTTTCAAAAACAATAAAGACATTACAAATTTAGATTATATATATACAGTGTTGTAACAATGTACAAATGCGTTAAGCAAACAAGTGATAAATAAATAAGCATTAAATTATGGGTTGTATTACAATGGTGTTTGTTCTTCACTGCGTTTGCCCTTTCTTGGGCAACAGGTCACAAATCTTGCTTGCGTGATGGCCACCACTGTGGAATTTCTCCCAGTGAGATATGGAGTTTATCAAAAATTGGATTTTTTTCAAATCTTTGTCGATCTGTGTAATCTAGAGGGAAATATTTGTCTCTCTAATATGGTCATACCAATGGCGGAGGTTGAGGAAGTGCAAGCTCGGTTCCACCTCATTTTGTGGCAGTGTGCACATAAGCCTGTCTCTCTTGAGAGCCATGGTCGGCCTACGGCGGCCTTCTCAATAGCAGGCTATTCTCACTGAGTCTGTACATAGTCAAAGCTTTCCTTAAGTTTGGAGTTCAGGCACAGTGTCAGTATTCTGCCACTGTGTAACTCTCGGTTTAGGGGCCAAATTAGCATTCTAGTTTGCTCTGTTTTTTTAGTTAATTCTTTCCAAATGTGTCAAGGAATTATCTTTTGTTTTCTCATGATTGGTTGGGTCTAATTGCTGGTTGTCCGGGGGCTCTGTGGGTGTTGTTTGTGTTTGTGAACAGAGCCCTAGACCAGCTTGCTTAGGGCGACTCTTCTCCAGGTTCATGTCTTCTCGGTAGGGATGGCTTTGTTATGGAAGGTTTGGGATCGCTGTAGAAATTTACGGTCCTTTTCTGGATTTATAATTGTGGGGTAGCGGGCCTATTCTGCGCTGCATGCATTATTTGGTTTCTACGTTGTACACGGAGGATATTGTTGGCCAGAATTCTGCATGCAGAAGTCTCAATTTGGGTTTGGTTGTTTGTTTGCGTGTTTGTCCCATTTTTTGTCTGAAATCTGGTTGCGTGCGGACCCCAGACCTCACAAACCATAAAGGGCAATGGGCTCGATGACTGATTCAAGTATTTTTAGCCACGATCCTAATTGGTATGTTTAAATTTATGTTCCTTTTGATGGCATAGAGAGCCCTTCTTGCCTGTCGCCAGATCGTTCCACAGCTTTGGGAAGTTTTACCTGTGGGGGGCTGATGTTTAGGCGAGGTTATGTATTAGTTTTTTTGTGTTGCTCTAGGGCAACGGTGTCTAGATGGATTTGTGGTTCCTGGTGACTGGACCTTTTTGGAACACCATTATTTTGGTCTTACTGCGATTTTACTGTCAGGGCCCAGCGTCTGACAGAATCTGGGCGAATCTAGGTGCTTGCTGTAGGCCCTCCTGGGTTGGGACAGAAGCACCCAGATCATCAGCAAACAGTAAACCATTTGACTTGCGATATCTAGTAGGGGAGACGGAGGTGCTGCAGACTGTTTCATGTGCCCGCTGCCCAATTCCGTTGATATATATGTTGAAAGGGTGGGGCTTAAGCTGCATCCCTGTCTCACGCCCACGACCCCTGTGTGAAAGAATGTGTGTGTTTTTGTTGCAATTGTAACCGCACACTTGTGTTTGTGTACCATGGAATTTTAAAAGTCGTTATGTTTTACCCCCAACACCACTTTCCATCAATTTTGTATAGGCGACCCTCATGCCAATTGGTGAAGGGCTTTTTTTGAAATCACAAAGCCATGAGAAGACTTTGCCTTGTTTTGGGGTTTGTTTGTTGTCAATAGGGTGTGTAGGTGTGATTACATGGTCTGGTGACGGTAATTTGGTAAAAGCCAATTTGACATTTCTCAGTACATTGGTTTTTCATTGGGAAATGTATACGAGTCTGCTGTTAATGATAAGCAGGAGGATTGTCCCAAGTTACTGGTGAACGCATATTCCACGGGTAGTTATTGGGGTCAAATTGTCTCCACTTTTGTGGAGTGGGGGTGATCAGGCCTTGGTTCCAATATGGGAGAGATGCCAGAGCTAAGGACGATGTTAAAGAGGTTTAGTATAGCCAATTGGAATTTGTTGTCTGATATTTGATCAGTTCATTAAGGATACATCAAACACCCACAGCCTTTTTGGGTGTCTCTCTCTCTCTTCTCGTCTCGTTGGTCGTCCTTTCTCTCTTCTCCTCTCTCCTCTCTCTCTCCTCTCTCTCTCTCTCTCTTCTCTGTCTCTCTCTCTCTCTTCTCTCTCTCTCTGTCTCTCCTCTCTCTCTTCTCTCTCTCTCTCTCTCTCTCTCTCTGTCTCTCTCTCTTCTTCTCTCTTGTCTTCTGTCTCTCTCTCTTTCTCTCTCGTCCTTTGTTTCTCTGTCTCTCTCTCTCGCTCTCTCTTTCTCTGTCTCTCTCTGTTTCTGTCTCTCTGTTTTTTCTGCTCTCTGCTCTCTGGCTCTCTCTCTGTCTCTCTGTTTCTCTCTCGTTCTCTCTCTCTCTCATGTCTCTCTGCTTCTCTCGTCTCTCTCTGTCTATCAGGAAAAACATACAGGGTTTCATATGAGCGGGCCTTCTATAGACCATCCACCACAGCTGGCTACACAACTTTCACTGCTATCTGAAATTCCATACACAAACCTTCAAACATACAGAGCACTGTTACATAGTCTACCTAGTCTGAGTCCAACCAATTCTAACTAGTGTCTAAGGTCTGCGCTGTGGTTGGAACTACTGTTTGTCTATATAGAGGGTCAAGACTTGGTCTTGGTCACATGCTGAGGTGAACTGAAAAGGCAAGTCAAAGTCCAGTAGCGATGAGAAACATGGCGGTAGCAGGCTGTGAGGAATAGAATAGACAGCAGTGCTTTGAATAGAACGGGTTTAACAGTGACAGAATGGGGGCCAGTCCCTCTACCTTTGCCAATGTTTATTTATAATGATGAAGAGCATGGATGGAGCGGTTTGAGCTGCGGAAAATAAACTGAAATTCCTGAAAAGAGAAACAGTGTGTGCTGTGTGTGTGTGTGGGGGGGGGGGGTACAGTCTGTGTCCATCTCACTCTACTTTTCCTACACCTCTTCTTTGTAAACCACCCTCCACTCTCTGTCCGTCCGCCTCCTTCCCTCCCTCATCCCTCTTTATCCAAATCAAATTGATTGGTCACATAATCACATATTATGCAGATGTATTGTGGGGGTGTTGTAAGCGAAATGCTAAACCAAATCCCTCTCCCCCTCTCTCTTTCTCACCTCTCTATCCATATTTGTGTTGGCAGGAGGTGGGCTGCTGACAGACAGCTGTGGCAGTGGGTTGCCAGGGAATGACAACTCGGTGTTGTGCCGGTGAGCAGGTCTACTTTCGGACTGGTTCCTGGGCCAGGCGCTGCCTCACGTCTACCGAGAAGAACGTAGGTACACAACAAGCTCCGGCAATGCCTGAAAAAATACACTCTTCCCTCTCTAAAGCTGACCTCAATCCCCCCTTATCAATATCTTACACACCAGAGGTTGTGAAACATACTCTCTGTTGAAAATACATTATCGTCTTCTCTCCCTTGTCGCCTAATGGCCCTAGGTAAACATATCTCTCTTCATTCTCGTCCCCCAACCAGGTTAACCAGACTGCTTGTGGAAAAATTACACTCAGTCTCCCTAGCTCTCATCTTCTTCCCAGGCCCATTGTAAATATCCCTCACCAACAAGGTTCACATGCTTGTTAAAATACCACTCTTTTCTCCCTCTTTTCTCTGGCCATCCATATTTAGTATCGACCCCTCCGAACAAGGTTTGTGTGGAACCCTTGTGGAAATGAACCAACCACCTTAGTCCTGAAATACTCATTCGCGGTATGTCCCCTGTCTAACTTCTCTGGCCTAACCCGTCTCCGTCTCAGTTCTTTATTCTGGCCAGGCTGGTTTGTGTCAGGCTCGGGTAGTGTTCAGTCTGTCTTGTCTCCCACGGTTTGTCTTCAGGTGGTTTGTTTGTCAGTCTGTAGTTCGTCGCATCGTTCGTTGTCTGTCGTCTGTCTGTTATGTTCTATCAGCGTCTCTTGGTCGTCGTTCGTTAGGCTTCAGCTGTCTATGTTCTATCAGTCTGCTGGATTCAGTGCCGTAGTTCTGTCCCAGGTCTGGTCTGGGTTATCTATTGTCTTCTTTTGTCTATTCCAGGTCTGGTCTGTGCTTCCGTCTGGTCTGGTTCTTAGTGTTTCCGTCTTCTGTAGTACGGTCTGGTCTGGGTTTGTTTCTATCTCAGTTCTGGTTCTGGGTTGAGTTCTATTCCAGTCTGGTCTTGCGGTTAGTGTTCTGTGTTCCAGGTCTGGATCTGCCAGGTGTGTTCGTCCCAGGCTGGTCTGGAGTAATCGATCTGTCTCAGGTTATGGCCCACACAGTTTATTATATTCAAAGCTGGTATACACTTTGCCATTCTGGCTTAGAACTGTCCACAAGATGGAGTATCCAGTGTAGCTTCAAAATGGAGGCAGATTTTGTTGTGTGGCTTTCATAAAATGTATGTGTGGGAGATTAAAATCATGACTGCCATTTTGTCTGTCACTATTATGTTTCCTGACTGATAACTTGCATTCTGGTTTTGCTTGGGGGTAGGGACATTAAATACCACTGCAAACAATTGGGCAATGTTTTTACTAGAAAAATGTGGTGGTTGTGAATAAATTAAATTGCATTCAGTCTGATGTCACGAGTTCCATGTTCAAGTTGCAAATGTTACTAAGCATCTGTAATTTGGTTGTGTCATTCTGGATTTAAAACACACAGGGTATGCGTGGACACTGAGTCCATTCATTTTAATACATATAGTGGATCTCCCATAAGATGGACAATCTTCTATGTGACTATCTGACACACATTGTCAAGATTCTGGCTTTCCCGCACAGCATAGCTTACATCTTTAAGTAATAAGTAGTTGCAAGTTTGCTCATTTCCTTCAGCTGAAGGTATGATAATTAATGAAGGACCTGGAGTGAATGCTGTTGAATGTGGGAATGAAGTTCATGTCGGATAAGTGCATGGATGAGCGTAGACGAATACAGTTGCATGCTGGGAGGGATGAATGCTTCTGCTAGGTGAATAACATGGTTGCATGCCTTGGAATGACAATGGTGGCACCTGAAAGGGAAATCGATCATTTTGGTAATGAGGCATGTAGCTGGATCAAAAGATGTGGACGATACATGTATTACTTCTGAGGTGGTGAACCATGTTCTTGGCACTCGTGAGCGAAACATGCCAAACCAGGTGGCTTCGGAATTCCGATCTTTCCATGCGCAAGTGAAAGCATGTTGATGGCTGGAAATGGATGACATGGCTTTGGCATGCGCTGCGAGAGTGAAATGAACATGGTTGGCATGCGCTGGAGAGTGGGAATGAACATGTTGGCATGCGCTGGAGAGTGGAAATGAACATGAGTTTGGCATGCGCTTGGAGAGTGAAATGAACATGGTTTGGCATGCGCTGGAGAGTGGAAATGAACATGGTTTGGCATGCGCTGCGCGAGAGGGAAATGAACATGGTTTGGCATCGCTGGAGAGTGGGAATGAACATGGTTGGCATGCGCTGGAGAGTGGAAATGAACATGGTTGGCATGCGCTGGAGAGTGGAAATGAACATGTTTGGCATGCGCTGGAGAGTGGAAATGAACATGGCTGGATGCGCTGGAGAGTGGAAATGAACTGGTTGGCATGCGCTGGAGAGTGGAAATGAACATGGCTTGGCATGCGCTGGAGAGTGGAAATTGAACATGTTTGGCATGCGCTGGAGAGTGGAAATGAACATGGGTTGGCATGCGCTGGAGAGTGGAAATGAACATGGCTTGGCATGCGCTGGAGAGTGGAATGAACATGGCTTGGCATGCGCTGGGAGTGGAAATGAACATGGCTTGGCATGCGCTGGGAGAGTGGAAATGAACATGTTGGCATGCCGCTGGAGAGTGGAAATGAACATGGCTTGGCATGCGCTGGAGAGTGGGAATGAACATGGCTTGGCCATGCGTGGAGAGGGGAAAGAAACATGGTTTGGCATGCGCTGGAGAGTGGAAATGAACATGGCGGCATTGCGCTGGAGAGTGGAAATAACATGGTTTGCTGCGCTAAGAGTGGAAATGAACATGGTTTGGCATGCGCTGGAGAGTGGAAAATGAACATGGCTTGCATGCGCGTGGAGAGGGAAATGAACATGGCTTGCATGCGCTGGAGTGGAAATGAACAGGGTGCATTGCGCTGGAGAGTGGAAAAATGAACACTGGCTTGGCATGCGCTGGGAGAGTGGAAATGAACATGGCTTGCATGCGCTGGAGAGTGAAATGAAAACATGGCTCGTCCCTTATAAAAGCATTGGTGTTAGAATAACATCAAGTGACCATGTACTATAGAATATTTAATTTATATTTACAGTATCTGTCACATACCTATAGCACCGGCCATGGGCGTTTGGTCAAGCAGTAGTGTAGTGTCTGACACCAACTATAATCCAATGGTGGCGCAGCGTCTAAGGCACTGCATACCGTGCTAGAGGCGTCACTACAGACCCTGGTTTTATCCCGGGCTGTATCACAAACCAGCCATGATTGGTAGTGCCATAGGCGGTGCACAATTGGCCTAGGTCTCCAGGGTTAGGTTTGGCCAGGGTAGGCCGTTATTGATATAAATTTGTTCTTATGATTGCCTAGTTAAACAAAGGTAAACATTGTAAAACACTCCAGAACGTACTGTAGTATTGGGATGATGGTTGTATGAGCTCAATAGTTGAACTAACAGTGACTGGGTGTGTACTGTACATTTAGTTGATACAGTGACACTGGTATGTACTGTCATTTAGTTGAACTAAAGTGACATGGTATGTACTGTCATTTATTGAACTAACAGTGACATTGGTAGTACTGTACATTAGTGAACTACGTACAATTGGGTATGTACTGTACATTTAGTTGAACTAACAGTGACATGGTAGGTACTGTACATTTAGTGAACTAACAGTGACACGGATGTTACTGTACATTTAGTTGAACTAACAGTGACACTGGGTATGTATGTTACATTTGTTGAACTAACAGTGAACGGTGTTGTCCTACTTTGTTGAACTAACAGTGACATGGGTTGGTACTGTACATTTGACACGTGACCTGGGTATGTAGTACTTTTTCTCTATTGTATGGAGCACATTTAGTTAACTCGTGACACTGTATGGTACGTACTTTATGAATAACAAGACACTGTGTAGTCATAGGTGACTAGTGACAGTTTACGCTACTTTTGAACTAACATGAACTGGGTGTGTACTGTAATTTAGTTGAACTAACAGTGACACGGGGTAGTTACTGTCATTAGTTAACTACAGTACATCGGGTATGTACTGTACATTAGTTGAACTAACAGTGACATGGTATGTACTGTACATTTAGGTGAACTAACAGGACACTGGGTGTGTACTGTACATTTTTAGTTGAACTAACAGTGACACTGGGTATGTACTCGTACATTTAGTGAACTACAGTGATATGCAGCACAAACGCGGTCAGAGTTTTTTAACGCGTCAGAGTTTCCATGAACTTGCCATAGAAATAAAGGCATTTTAATGAATTATATGAAGAGTGCCTTGTCCTTCCTCTCTTTTGAACTAACAGTGACATTGGTTTGTCTCTGTACAGTACAGCTGTAGATGCCTGGGATATCAGCAATTTGAGAAAACACCACATTCTATTGAACTTCGGCATAGATTTCAGTTTACCTCAAAATTAAAATGTTATCAATTTTAGATACCCAAGATGTTATCAGTGGTTAATGTTTCCTATCTATTTAATATGATGTGTCAAGACATGGTTATCAGTAGATGTTCTTCTATCTATTTTATATGATGTTCAAGACACTGTATTCAGGTTAGATGTCTATCTTTCATGTCTATACATGTTTCATATTTTCCTATTATTTATATGATGTTCAAGACATGTTATCAGGGTTAGAGGTTTTCCTTATCATTTTAATAGTGATGTTCAAGACATGTTATCAGGGTTAGATGTTTCCTGACAATGTGACCTGACCAACAAAGTAGACCATTACTAGGCCATGGCTGACCCCATAGACCATTTACTAGGCCATGGCTGACCTCATTAGACCATTACTAGGCTTGGCTGACCCCATTTGACCATACTAGGCAATGGCTGACCCCATTAGTCATTACTAGGCCATGGCTGACCCCATTAGATCAATTCTAGGCCATGGCTGACCCCATTAGACCATACTAGGCCCGGCTGACCCATTAGATCATTACTAGGCCATGGCTGACCCCATTAGACCATTACTAGGCCCCGGCTGACCCCATTTAGACCCATTACGTAGCCCTGGGCTGACCCCATTAGATCATTACTAGGCCAGGTGCTGACCCCATTAGACCATTACTAGGCATGGCTGACCCCATTAGACCATTACTAGGCCCTGGCTGACCCCAGTAGATCATTACTAGGCCATGCTGACCCCATTAACTTTACTAGGCCATGGCTGACCCCATTAGACCATACTAGGCCATGGCTGACCCCATTAGATCATTACTAGGCCATGGCTGACCCCATTAGACATTTTACTAGGCCCTGCTGGACCCCATTAGACCATTACTAGCATCCGCTGACCCCATTAGACCATTACTAGTGATATCGCATGGCTGACCCATTAGAACCATTACTAGGCAATGGCTGACATTAGATCATTACTAGGTCCTGGCTGAACCCCATTAGATCATACGAGCCATGGCTGACCCATTAGACCATTACTAGGCCCATGGCTGACCCCATTAGACCATTACTAGGCGGCTGACCCCATTAGATCATTACTAGGCCATGGCTTGACCCCAATTAGACCATTACTAGGCCATGGCCTGACCCCATTTAGACCAATTACTAGCCACTGGCTGACCCCTCATTAGCCATTACTGCCATGGGCCTACTGCAGGCTGACCCCATTAGACATTACTAGCGGCGCCCCTAACCTAGTTAGTGTTTGATCGTGTCAACCCCCACCATAAACTGTTCCATATATCAATATATTATTACCATGACACAGTATCTACATAGGTCTATCACTTCCTAGAAACCTTCTGTCCTCTACTAGCTACTACCAGTACAAGCTGTCGTTTTGTAGCTGCCCATAATATGGACGAAGCTGAGCCTTATGCAGTGGAAAGAGACATTTATATTGTTGTTGGGACGCGCCAGTCGTCAGCATTCGCTCTGCCTGGGTCTGCCAGTCGCACTTAAGTCACTTCTCCTCTTCCAAGAATTCCCCCTCGCTCGGAACAAAGAGCTCAAACAGTTGGAGTCCGAGTTCCCGACAAAGAAATACTGGGATTTTGTTTCGACGGGCAGAGTTAGACGTTTTCACGCATCGTGCTTGTTCCTTTTAAGAGGCTTTGACCAAAATCTCAGGGTAACCAATCCAAGCGCGTTATGTTCTCTCTAATAAAGAGCGTCTCGCCAGTAATTCACGGTGGGGCACATGACATGTAGGCTACCTCCAGGTCCCATTGAGAAGCTGGCAGAGGAGAGCAGAGCCCTCTGACAGTCATCAGATTGTTGGGAGGCTCTACTGTTTCTCCCTTTCTTTCTCCCTCTTTATACTCTCTCTTTATACTCTCTCTCTTTCTTACTCTCTCTTTTACTCTCTCTCTTTATACTCTCTCTCTAATACTCTCTCTCTTCCTCTTTATACTCTCTCTTCTCTTTATACTCTCTCTTCTCTTTATACTCTTCATCTTCTCTTTATACTCTCTCTTCTCTTTATACTCTCTCTTCTCTTTATACTCTACTCTTCTCTTTTATACTCTCTCTCTCTTTATACTACTTCTCTTTATACTCTCTTCTCTTTATACTCTCTCTCTTTATACTCTCTCTCTTTATACCTCTCTCTTTTATACTCTGCTTCTCTATTACTCTCTTCTCTTTATTACTCTCTCTCTTTATACTCTCTTCTCTTTATACTCTCTCTCTTTTATACTCTCTCTCTTTATACTCTCTTCTCTTTATACTCTTCTTCTCTTATACTCTCTCTCTTATACTCTCTCTCTTATACTCTCTCTCTTATATCTCTTCCTCTTATACTCTATCTCTCTTTATACTCTCTCTCTTTATACTCTCTCTCTTTATACTCTCTCTTTATACTCTATCTCTCTCTTTATACTCTCTCTTTTTATACTCTCTCTTTATACTCTCTATTTTTATAATCCTCTCTTTATACTTTCTCTCTATTTTATACTCTCTCTATTTTTTATACTCTCTCTCTCTCTTTATACTCTCTCTTTTTATACTCTCTCTTTTTATACTCTCTCTTTATACTCTCTATTTTTATAATCTCTCTTTATACTCTCTCTCTTTATACTCCTCTTCTCTCTATACTCTCTCTTCTCTTTATACCTCTCCTCTTTATACTCTCTCTCTGCCTCTCTTTTATACTCTCTCTCTTTTTATACTCTCTTCTCTTATACTCTCTTCTCTTTATACTCTCTCTCTTTATACTCTCTCTCTTTATACTCTCTCTCTTTATACTCTATCTCTCTGCTTTAATACTCTCGTCTTTTATACTCTCTCTTTATACTCTCTTTACTTTATTTTCTTATAACTCTCTCTTATACTTCTCCTATTTTTTTATTAACTCTCTCTTTTTATCTACTCTCTCCTCTCTTTATACTCTCTCTTTATATCTCCTTTTTATACTCTCTCTCTTTATACTCTCTTCTTTAAACTCTCTCTTTACTCTCTCTCTTATACTCTCTTCTATCTCTTATACTCTTCTCTTCTCTTTATACTTCTCTCTCTTTATTACTCTCTCTCTCTTTATAACTCTCTCTCTTTATACGCTCTCTCTCTCTTTATATACTCTCTCTCTCTTACTACTCGCTCTTCTTTATACTCTCTCTCTCTTATACTCTCTCTCTCTTTATACTCTCTCTCTCTTCTATACTCTTTCTCTCTTCTTATACTCTCTATCTTTTATACTCTTCACTCCTATGTTATTACTCTCTCTCTTATACCTCTCTCTCTTTATACTCCTTTTTTATACTCTCTCCACTCTCTCTCTTTTTATACTCTTTCCCTTTATTACTCTCTCTTTTATACTCTCTCTCTCTTTATTACTCTCTCTTTTATACTCTCCTCTCTCTCTTTATATCTCTCTCTTTTATACTCTCTCTTCTTTATACTCTCTCTTCTATACTCTCTCTTTTACCTCTCTCTCTTTTATACCCTCTCTTTTATACTCTCTCTCTCTTCTCTCTCTCCTCTCTCCTCTCTACCCCCTCCATCTGTCTTCCCATCAGCGTCCTCTACCTCTCTAGTAGTTGTGGGCGCTACAGCCTATTTTTCTGGATGATGATCCAGGGCACCGGGGCTAAGGACTCTTGGCCTGGTGTTGTGTAGTGTTTGTGGTAGTGTGTGTGTGTGTGTGTGTGTAGTGTGTGTGTGGTGTAGTGTGTGTGTGTATGTGTGTGTAGTGTGTGTGGTGCACTCGTGCGTACGTACGTGTGAACTTGCGTGCAAGAGTGTATGCGTATGTGTTTTTGCGAGCGTGTGTGTGTGTCTGGGCTCTGGACTCGGGATAGAGTCATTCTCTCTCCTCTTTATTAATCTACTGTAAAAGCTCCTAATGAGGAACTGGCAGTTCTGCTTCATTCCTCACAGCTCACTCTGCACACTCACTGCACCAGCATTCCCAACCAAAGGAAAAATCTAAATATGCAGAGAGCGTTTCCACACTGATTCACAACATTGATTTCGGTTCCTTTGAGATTTGGTGTAATCTCTACTCAGCACTGGACAACTAAACCTCAGAGCAACACTATGAGTCTGAGGGGAAGTAATATGCCCCAGTGACACACACAACACACACACACACACACACACACACACACACACACAGAGAAAGCATGACACAGCACGTTAGTTTATTGTGATCCTTTATTTCTGATTGTGAATAGTGTGTATCAGTCGTTGTGTCTGTAATATGCTTAAAGCCAAAGCGCCAGTGGCAGAAGTACTCCAATGTATCGGCGAGTCGATTAAAGATCAGTCTAAACCAAGCTCATAACAGAGTACATCCACGTTTCACTGTTCACTCATTTGTTTGGGTGGACGGTCACTTTCCCCAAAAATGTCATTTCAGACAATTGAACAAACTCAGAAAAACTGGAATGGACTTTTCATTACCATAATATAATCTGAGACTTACCGATTCTCTTTCCATATATAATTACTTTGGTGGGAGTCCAGCGGRGCTTAATTGTTAAAAGGAGTGTCCCAGTACTACGTCCCAAATGGCACCCTATTCCCTATATAGTGCACTACTTTAGACCAGGGCCCATAGGGCTTTGATAAATAGCAGTGCACTATGTAGGGAATAGGGTACCATTTGGGATTTAGTTCTAGTGCTGCCAGAGGGAAAAATAGATTTCTSAAACAGCGGAGAATAGCATTATCACTCCACTTGTCTATAAACCTCTCGCCTCGTTAGAACAGAAGACTCGCCCCTCTCAGCCACAGGCTTGGAGAAGAACTATGAAAAAGACAAGTGTCTGAAAAGGCAGCACTTTAGCAGGGGAACACATTTGGCACAAGTTCAATGAAAATTGAAAGAGGTCTATCGTGCGCCTATTAGGCTGGATATTGAGGGTGTGTGTGTGTGTGCGTGTGCGTGTGCGTGTGGGTGTGTGGTGTGTGTGTGTGTGTGTGTGTGTGTGGTGTGGTGGTGTGTGTGTGTGTGTGTGTTGTGTGTGTGTGTGTGTGTGTGTATGTATATTTTTAGCTGTACATGACATTAAACGCTGTGACTATTTAGGAGACATGTGGATGTGCTCACTACTACTTCACTGCAGCACACTAAAACATACAGTGCATTCGTAAAGTATTCAGACCCCTTCCCCTTTTCCACATTTTGTTATGTTACAGCCTTATTCTAAAATGGATTTAAAAAAATTGTTTTCATCAAATCTACGCACAATACCCCATAATAAGAAAGTGAAAACAGATTTTTAGACAAAAGAGGATGACGAGGAGGCGCAGTGATAAATCTGAACAATGAGGTCTGACAGTCTACCCTCTCTTTCTCTCTCTCTCTCTCTCCTCTCCTCTCTCTCTCTCTCTCTCTCTGTCTCTCTCTCTCTCATCTCGTCTCTGCTCTCTCTCTCTCTTCTCTTCTGCTCTTCTGCCTCTCTCTCCTCTCTTGCTCTTTCTCTCTCTCTGTCTTTCTCTCTCTCTCTTTCTCTTTCTCTCGCTCTCTCTTTTCTCTCCCTCTCTTTCTCTCCTCTCCCGCTCTCTGCCCTGTGCCCCAGTCATGTGACTTCCAGATGGTGAAGATGATCCAGAGTGATGTAACCCTCCCCCTTCATCACCATCCTCCCTTTCCCTCCCCCATCACCCTCAGGCACTGCACCCATTCCCCTCTCCCCATTCATCACCATCCTCCCTTCCCTCCCCCATCACCCTCAGGCACTGCACCAATCCCCCTCTCCCCTTCATCACCTCCTCCCTTTCCTCCCCCATCACCCTCAGGCACTGCACCCAATCCCCCTCTCCCCCTTCATCACCATCCTCCCTTTCCCTCCACATCACCCTCAGGCACTGCACCCAATCCCCCTCTCCCCCTTCATCACCATCCTCCCTTTCCCTCCCCATCACCCTCAGCACTGCACCCAATCCCCCTCTCATCACCATCCTCCCTTTCCTCCCCATCACCCTCAGCACTGCACCCAACCCCCTTCCCCCTCCCCCTAAAAAACAGATATAACTTATTTACATAAGTATTCAGACCCTTTGCTATCAGCTCAGGTGCATCCTGTTTCCATTGATCATCCTTGAAATGTTTCTACAACTTGATTGGAGTCCACCTGTGGTCTATTCAATTGATTGGACATGATTTGGAAAGGCAATATCTATATAAGGTCCCACAGTTGACAGTGCATGTCAGAGCAAAAAAACAGATTGAACTCTTTGGCCTGAATGCCAAGTGTCACATCTGGATTAAACCTGACACCAGTGAAGCACCATTAAACCTGACACCAGTGAAGCATGGTGGTGGCAGCATCATACTGTGGGGATGTTTTTCAGCGGCAGAAATGGAGACTAGTCAGGATCGAGGGCAGATGAACAGAGAAAGTACAGAGATCCTTGAAGAAAACCTGTCCAGAGCGCTCAGGACTTCAGACTGGGATGAAGGTTCACCTTCCAACAGGACAAGGACCCTAAGAACATAGCCAAGACAACACAGGAGTGGCTTCGGGACAAGTCTTTGAATGTCCTTGAGTGGCCCAGCCAGAGCCCGACTTGAACCAATAAAAAATCTTGGAGAGACATCCAACCTGACAGAGCTTGAGAGGATCTGCAGAGAAGAATGGGAGAAACTCCCCAAATACAGGTGTGCCAAGCTTGTAGCGTCATACCCAAGAAGACTGGAAGTTGTATTCGCTGCAAAGGGGCTTCAACAAAGTACTGAGTAAATGGTCTGAATAATTATGTAAATGTGATTTTGTGATATATTTGTTAGAATTTAGCAAAAATGTCTAAAAACCTGTTTTTTGCTTTGTCATTATGATGTATTGTGTGTAGATTGATGAGTTAAAAAAAATACGTTTTAGAATAAGGCTGTAACGTAACAAAATATGTTAAATGGTCTGTATACTTTCCAAATGCACTGTATATACTGCTGTATTTAATGATTGGTTCACAGCATGGTTTATATGTGTGCACCCACACAAACACACACACTGTGTTGTATGTATCAAGAGTCTCAGAGTAGGAGTGCAGATGTAGGATCAGTTTTGCCTTGTAGATCAGAATGAATATATTACATGGAGAGGAGACCTGATGTTAGATCATCACTCCAACTCCTCCTGAAACTCTTGCTACATAAGGATGGAAGTCGATGGGAGTGTTCTGTTAGCGATAATACTGCTCTTTGTAACCCCTGTCACTATTACAGGTTGACCTTCACTGTCATCAATATTGCTCTGGAGGCAGAACTGAGCGATTTCCACTAGATGCAAAGTTCAAATTGGCTATATCGTAAAAATGTATTAAAACAAAAATGTGCTTTTTGGTCTTCATTTAAGGTTGGCTTAGGCATTAGAGTTAGCAGTGTGGTTATGGTTAAAATCGGATTTTATGACTTTGTGGCTTAGTGTCCACTCTGCAGAGCTGCCTCCGGTACTGAGTCATCCCAATAAATGCCAATCTGCGTCGAGTACAGGGGGGGTTGGATACAGGGAGAAAGAGTGGGGAGAACCGGGGAGGAAAGGTTCACACACACATTCTGTGTCACTTGTACTTTACCTGTGAGAAGTTTACAGTATAGAGACACTGGGTGGGGCTTGGAGGGGGGGTTTGTAACGTGACTGTCACAAGGTGTTTCTACAGTAGATATCAGATGTTTCACCTGGTTGTAGGGGGTTGTTAACGTGACTGTCACAAGGTGTTCTACAGTAGATATCAGATGTTATCACCTGGTTGGAGAGGGGGGTGTTAACGTGACTGTCACAAGGTGTTTCTACAGTAGATATCAGATGTTATCACCTGGTTGGGGGGGGTTGTTAACGTGACTGTCACAAGGTGTTTCTACAGTAGATATCAGATGTTACACCTGGTTGGGGGGGGGTTGTTAACGTGACTGTCACAAGGTGTTCTACAGTAGATATCAGATGTTATCACCTGGTTGGAGGGGGGTGTAACTGACTGTCACAAGGTGTTTCTACAGTAGATATCAGATGTTATCACCTGGTTTACACACACACACACACACCCACCACGCACGCACACACACACACACCCACACACACAAACCCTTCTTGCCTAACCTCATATTTGTCTGCTATGGGAGGTCATACTATATTGGACACATATTCTACTGTACATGTCGCTGTTGTTCTTCAGTTTTCACATGAACACATTTAGACACATTACAGACTGCAGAGGGAGAAATATGGGTTATACTTTTTCCTCTCTGGTTTGGAAACTCAGATTCCATGTTGCTCCTTGGAAGAACATTCCTTATCACAGTCTTAGCCTACGTCCCAAATGGCACCCCGTTCCTGTATAGTACACTACTTTTGACCAGGGCCTCTAGGCTGTCACTTGGGACTTAAATTCTGACAATGATTTTACCGTCCAACGGTTACTCCAGGTTTTTCAACACTGTGACTTCTCGAGAGACATCACAGATACATTATTTCATTCCACTTTGAAACCAAATAGTTTCAACACAGTTCTATTTGACCTCACAAAATTAGTTGTCACATATTTTTTTTACGTCGACTGTTTGCTTAAGTGGTTGCTGGAAGTGTTTCAACACTTTGACTTGTTTCAGCACACGTTCCTTTGGCCCCACCAACCCCCTTCGTTGATAAGACACTGAAGGTCAGTATGATCTGCCAACTGAAGTAGAACTCCTACACGCTGGSTGTGTCCCAAAAGGGCACCTTATTCCCTACATGACAGAGCCCTATGGGGACCCCGTCAAAGGTAGTGCACTATATAGGGAATAGGGTACCATTTAGGACCGGCCCAACTTTATTTACTGATGTTCATGTTCATGGTGAGATCTGAAGCCAAAAGGAGTTCATTGTACAAATCAACTGAAACGGGGAGGAAACAGTCACGCCAGCTCGATAATAAGAACAGGAAAAGATTGCTTCAWTTGTTTACCCRAAAAAGGAAAAGAAACCTGCAGACTGCTCTTGCTCCTATCACTTCCAAGCGTTTTAATTTTCTCACCTTATTAAAGCTTACGTGTCAGCCTGTTGGCCTTCAGCAAAAGCTCTGACGAAGAGGAAGACACGTCAGCTTTAATAAAATAAGTGATACGAGGAAGAGCTGTGTGTGGGATGTCTTTACTTTAAAGTTGTCACATTATTCCCACACCTGCAACAAGAACTTGTGAGAGTGCCATCTACCCAACAGCTTAGTGGACAATTGTTCCACTCTCAGAAATGACGTGTCGTGTTGAGAGACCATCTGTTAATTACGTCTGCATCTGCCGTATCTAATTCCAGATTAACTAAGCGTGTATTTTTTTAGGACATTTAGTGTATCGTATTCTAAGAGTGTCTTATGTATTCTGAGGACATTTTTGGTATTGTGGAGACATTTCTGTGTATTGTGCTGACATTTTAAGTATACTGTGGCAATTGTYTGTATTCAGGAATTTGGTGCATTGTGAGTATATTTTGGTGTATTTTGGATATATATTTTGGTTTAATGTGGAAACAAACTGGTATTTGGTGTAGTTTGGGACATTTGATGTATTGTGCTGACATCGTGGTGTATTGTGAGGACATTTGGGGTATTGTGGAGACATTTTGGGATTTGTTGAGTAGTCTAAATACAATCTCCTTTGTCCTACAGCTGTGAAGACAGTGCTGGAAGTCCCCTTGGGAAGTAGGAGTTTGAGAGTCAGCTCCAAGGGACCTGATGTCATAGGTGAGTACTTCACTGTTCAAGGGGCCTGTCCAACCTGCACACAAACACACACACTCACACACTCACACACAAACAACCACACACACTTTCTCTTGGTCTCTCTTTCTCTCTAAACATCTGGGCTAACAAATGTTCTTCTGGCAGCTGATCAGTGCTAGTGATTTATAGAGGAAGTCATCACGTTATGTCTAACTCTGCCCAGCAATGTGAGAATCACATACCATACTGACCACGAGCCACTCTGATATGTGCACACACACACACACCACACACACACACACACACACACACACACACACACACACCACACACACACACACACACACACACACACACACACACACACACACACACACACACACACACACACACACACACACACACACACACACACACACACACAGGCAAGTAGAAACTCAAACACACACTTGCAGTAGAGACGCAGACATGCACACACAATTGCGAAGAAAACACACACACACACACACACTCACACACGTCATGCTTTGCCATTCAAGAATGTTCAGAGATTCAGAATGTTCCAATGAGACCTAAAAAGCAGGGCTGATAGAGAGGGAGAGAAAAAGAGAGAGACAGAGTTCTCTCCTCTCCTCTCTGTTGCTTGTGTTGGGAGCTCATGCATTTCAGATTTATGGGATGTATTTCCAATGTGTGAGCGTGTGTGTGTGTGTATGTGTATGTGAGAGCGCTCTGTGCATGTGTGCAAGACTGCTTCAAGTGTATGTCTGAGACTGTGTGTGTGTGTGTGTGTGTGTGTGTGTGTGTGTGTGTGTGTGTTGTGTGTGTGTGTGTGTGTGTGTGTGTGTGTGTGTTGTGTGTGTGTGTGTGTGTGTGTGTGTGTGTGTGTGTGTGTGTGTGTGCGTGTGTGCGCGGCGTGTGCGTGCGTGCGTGCGTCTGATTCCACAGGAGACATGGCTAACTCCAGCTGCCTCGTTGGTGGCCAACATCATAATACACCCCTACAACTCCACATGTTTAAGTGGATGGTGTTTTGTCAGATGTTTCAAAACAAGGGTTTGGAGTGACCTTCGAATTACTATTATTAGATCGTTTATCAACTATCAGGAGACTAGCGAGGCCGACGTGGAAAGGAAATCAACAGTGACGTAAAAAAGCGAAACTTTTGAGAAAAAAAAACAGTAAAGGAGAGCAGAGTAAAACCCGGTAAAGGAGAGCAGAGTAAAACCTGGTAAAGGAGAGCAGAGTAAACCGGTAAAGGAGAGAGAGTAAAACCGGTAAAGGAGAGCAGAGTAAAACCCGGTAAAGGAGAGCAGAGTAAAACCTGGTAAAGAGAGCAGAGTAAAGTAAAGAGCAGAGTAAAACCGTAAAGGAGAGCAGAGTAAAACCTGGTAAAGGAGAGCAGAGTAAAAGGAAAATCCGGTAAAAGAGAGCAGAGTAAAACCTGGTAAAGGAGAGCAGAGTAAAACCCGGTAAAGGAGAGTAGAGTAAAACCCGGTAAAGGAGAGCAGAGTACAACCCGGTAAAGGAGAGCAGAGTAAAACCCAGTAAAGGAGAGCAGAGTAAACCCAGTAAAGGAGAGCAGAGTAAAACCTGGTAAAGGAGAGCAGAGTAAAACCCAGTAAAGGAGAGCAGAGTAAAACCCAGTAAAGGAGAGCAGAGTAAAGTCCGGTAAAGGAAAGCAGAGTAAAACCCGGTAAAGGAGAGCAGAGTAAAACCAGGTAAAGGAGAGCAGAGTAAAACCCGGTAAAGGAGCAGAGTAAAACCAGGTAAAGGAGAGCAGAGTAAAACCCGGTAAAGGAGAGCAGAGTAAAACCCGGTAAAGGAGAGCAGAGTAAAGTCCGGTAAAGGAGAGAGAGTAAAACCCGGTAAAGGAGAGCAGAGTAAAACCCAGTAAAGGAGAGTAGAGTAAAACCCGGTAAAGGAGAGCAGAGTAAAACCCAGTAAAGGAGAGTAGAGTAAAACCCGGTAAAGGAGAGCAGAGTAAAACCAGTAAAGGAGAGCAGAGTAAAACCAGTAAAGGAGAGCAGAGTAAAACCTGGTAAAGGAGAGCAGAGTAAAAGCGTGATATGAGAAATGTAAAGCCTCTGGAACCCAGCTTCAAGTTCACAAACTCCACTGAAACGAAATATTGTTAGGAGCGCGTTTTGAGAGAAGTGGGATCATATTTTCACCTTGGGGCCTTTCTTAAAAGGCTATTTGGCTTACAAATGGCTTATTTTTGTGATATGGCAAAGGGCTACGTTGTGGTTAATTATTTCAAGTGTGGAAATTCCACATTGTCGTTTGTGATGTACTGTATAATTGATGTTGAAAATACATTACACACACCTGGGCCTTTGCAGAAACATTGTTGAAGGTGAATTGAGAGTTTGTTGAAATGTTAGTGATTCCATTCATCTCTAATGTAAAACATTGTTTTGGGAAGACGTTTGAAGCTTCCCCCTCATAAAAGATTTTGTGAGAAACACATATGTTAGAGAAGACAAATAAAGAGAGAGGAGGGGGAGGACCAGAAGAACGGCCGGTGCTGTGCCGTGGGACAGCTGAATATGATTGTCTCTACGAGAAATGACTCTATCAAATTCACTGTTGATTTTCTCACACCCACTCAGTCGTTTGGCCAATAGACATTCAAAGAGTCACACATCAATGACTGTCATTGGAGATGATGAAGTCTCTATTGTTAAATCTTTTTAATATTAAACTGTTATTATCGTGACCTTTATCTTAGCCTTGGTGTATTGGGTCCATATTCATAAAGCGTCTAAGAGTAGGAGGGCTGATCTAGGATCAGGTCCCCGTTGCCCATATAAATCTTATACATTGTGATCTAAAAGGACAAACTAATCCCAGCACTCCTACTCCGATACGCTTTATGAATATGGGCACTGGTCCGTTCATGTATAGGTGGGAATCATGAGAGTGAGCGCATGCACACATACACACACACACGCACACGCACACGCACACACACAACACAGCAAACAGTGTTAACTCGCTGAGCTGAAGGTTAGACGTTACTGCAGCAGCTTAACTACCGTCTTCTGTGTTCAGGTTTCAGACAAGATCACTCTTAGTGATCTACATCAACACCGTTATCAACTGTCTTTGGTGTGAGGAGTACTGCTGATGGACTTTATACATCCAGATTTACCTCATTATGTCTTTGTGTGTGTCTCTTTCTCTCTCTGTCTGTCCTCTCTCCCTCGATCTTCCCCCCTCTCTCATTCTCATTCTCTCTTCTCTCTCTCCCCCTTCTCTCCCTCAATCTCTCTTCCCCCTCTCATTCTCTGTTCTCTCTCTCTCTCCTGCAGTAATCGAGACCCAGTCTCTGCAGGGTCGTAGAGAGGAGCACAGTCTGGTCTCTCCCGGTTCCTACCTCATCGGCAACACCACCGTGGACTACCAGAAAGGGACAGACAGACAGACGCTCAGGACACAAGGACCTCTGGGAGCCGATTACATCATCAAGGTGACACGAGGAAGAGGCGCTGAGTCAGTGGCCTGGAGGCAAATGTTAATCCTACCTACCTAGGATCAGATTAACCCATCTCAAGTAATGATTTTAACATAAGGGGGATCAAATACATCTGATCCTGTATCAGTAGTTATAAGGGAAACGTCTACGTACATCATTTATAAGGGAAACGCCTACCTACATCATCCAATAGTTATTTCTCAATTTCTCTCATGATTCTGACAGTCTTTTTTGTTCTTAGATGTTGTAATCTGAGTAACCATATCAATATTGTTTTTGTAAATGACCATTCTTTTACATCCACTCATGTCAGAAAACTGAACAGATTGATGACAATTTTGTAGAGAAAGCCCTTGCCAATACATACACATTGCATGTTAGTGCAGGATGCTGATTACACCCATAAAGCAGGCTGTGTCCCTAATCACACCCTATTCCCTTTGTAGTGCACTACCTTTGACCTAGTGCACTTTGAAGTAGTGCACTGCAGGGGATTGGGTCCATTTGGGACACTACCTAAGCTCTCTCCCATGTCCCATGTCATCAAAGCATTGCACAAACATGACACGACTCCCATTTCTGTGGCAATAAAACACAGCGTGCCATGGCTCTCCTAATCCATCATCATCATTAGCGTTAGCATTATCTTCATCATGATCATCATAGTCTGAAAATCAGGCCCTGTGTGTATTCCATAGCAGACACTAGTATGCAGGCCTAGGCTGCCTGCTAAATGGCGCCCTTTTCCCTTTTTAGTCCACAACTTTTAAAATTAGTGCACTATAAAGGTAAAAGAGTTCCACTGTCTTTCACATGGAACCAATGACGTAATGACATAATATAGGATTTGGACCGGCGCTGTAAATGAACTACACATTACCCACATCACAAATGTTTAGTTTAGAAAATAACTTCTACTTTCATCTGATGTGAGCAAATCCTTGTTTATTCAATGTGATTATTAATGTTGAAATAATTCATTTAAATAAAGGGATACTAGAAGGGAGTGTGGTCCAAATGCTTGATTGCGCGAGACGTTCTTCTGATGAATGTTCTGTATGAAATGAGGATTGGGCTGGTTCTAGTTGGCACCAGAGTCTGTTCAGACATTGAGTTTTACGACTTTAACATTGAGTTCTAAGGCCAGTGACTGAGTTTGAGTCTTAAATCTCAATAATCTTTCTAAACATGTCTAGATCTCTACACATCTTTAGATATCGATGTGTGAGTGCGTGATTGTGTGAGTGTGCGTCTGTGTCTAACAGTGTGTGTGTTCTCTCCAGGTGAAATATGCTGCTCCAGGGACACGATGGTCCAGTTCCTGTTCTATCAACCAATCAGGTACCAGTGGAGAGAGACTGACTTCTTCCCCTGCTCTGTCACCTGTGGAGGAGGTGAGGACGGACCCAGATCAGCTCTTAAAGAGACTGTTGTTGCTAGCTAACAAGGCCGAGCCTTTTGGGGACCCTAAGCGATCAAAAACCTTTGTGGTGAAAACATTTTAGCGGCACCTGTCTTGGTGGTGGAGAGAAAAATTTGCAGATTTAAAGATAATTTCTATTCAATTTCAAATGTTTTGGCGCTCAGGTAGTTATTGCAGTTTTAAAACACATTCATGCAATTCTACTGATTACTACAAAGTTTAGTTGGCTTGTTAGACTGACTTACCAAGCAATGTAAAACATTTGATCTGACATGGGTTAATTGAGTGACTTGCATAACAAGGGAAGACTTCTGCTGCACCACCACATTTTGAAATGGAAACTTGTTATTCTGCTATTCTAACTCTCAGTAGTAAGTTGAGAACAAACTGAGTTCCTAGCAGCCGCTTATGTTGCTTATTGGCTGTGCCAGCACTGAGATTTATGACTGAACCCAGATCAGCTTCTTATAGAGACTGTTGAAGCCAACTATTAGTTAGTTTATGATTGAACCCAGATAGTTCTTATAGAGATTGTTCTTGTTGCCAGCAATAGCTTTTGACTGAACCGGGATCAGCTCTTATAGAGACTGTTGAAGCCAGCCTATTAGCTGAAGCATTATGACTGAACCCAGATCAGCCCTTATAGAGACTGTTGAAGCCAGCTATTAGCTGAAGCATTATGACTGAACCCAGATCAGCCCTTATAGAGACTGTTCTTGTTGCCAGCAAATAGCTTTGATTGAACCCGGATCAACTCTTATAGACTTGTTGAAGCAACTATTAGTTAAAGTTTATCACTGAACCCAGATCAGCCCTTATAGAGATTGTTCTTGTTGCCAGCAAAAGCTTTATGACTGAACCCATATCAGCTCTTATAGGTGTCAAAGCTGAGAGACGTTGATGAGGCTTGAGATATGATTGAGCAAAACGTTAGCCCAGCATTAACCAAACGTTTATCCAAATGTTTTCCATTTCATACATTCAATTATATTTTGGTTACATTTTGGATGCTGTATTATGAGGCAATGCATCCGATTGTGAATGACCCAATGTGTCTGTGTTTTAGTGCTTTCGTTTCATGTTTCTCCCAAACAGACATTGAGGACAAACATTTGAAGGCCCAAAATGAACCCATTTGCCACACAAATGTTAGTCCAATGTTTGCTTTCTATCCTAATTCATTGCTTGACCTTGATTGTTTCTGCCTGTTGCCAGGTTACCAGCTGAACTCAGCAGAGTGCACAGACATCAGGTCCAGTCAGGTGTTCCCAGAGCACCACTGTAACAGCTACCCTGAGAACACCAAACCCACGCCCAAACTCAAGGAGTGCAACATGGACCTCTGTCCTGAGAGGCATGTACATGTACGCAATCACAATGGTTGCCCTATGGGCCCTGGTCAAAAGCAGTGCACCATGTAGAATTGGGAGCCATTTGGGACATACCCTATTCTGTTTTCCAGTCGTGGTTGTGCATGTGAAGGCTGTACAGGAAACATGGTTCCTCTGAATGGTCATGGTGACATGGCGTTGTTCTTCCTCTTCTCCTCTCTAGTGATGGCTTCATCGAGGTGATGCCTTATGGACACTTTCAGCCTCTGCACGGTGAGTGACCATCATAGTCTATCACAGAGCCTGTACTACTGTAGTACCCTGGACAGGACCACTAGTCTATCACAGAGCCTGTATACTGTAGTATCCTGGACAGGACACTAGTCTATCACAGAGCCTGTACTACTGTAGTACCTGGACAGGNGTCAGAGTGCAGAAGTCGTATTTCTGGTTGTAGTGCAGTAATGCTGGTGAGTTACCGTCGCTCTGAATGTAAAAGATAGATTGTAAAATACAGTACATTGTATAGATAGATTGTAAAATACAGTAGATTGTAAAATACAGTAGATTGAATAGATAGATTGTAAAATACAGTCGATTGTAAAAGATAGATTGTAAAATACAGTAGATTGTAAAATACAGTAGATTGTAATAGATAGATTGTAAAATACAGTAGATTGTAAAAGATAGATTGTAAAATACAATAGATTGTATAGATAGATTGTAAAATACAGTAGATTGTAATAAATAGATTGTAAAATACAGTAGATTGTAATATACAGTAGATTGTAATAGATAGATTGTAAAAGACAGTAGATTGTAATAGATAGATTGTAAATACAGTAGATTGTAAAAGACAGTAGATTCTAATAGATAGATTGTAAAAGACAGTAGATTCTAATAGATAGATTGTAAAATACAGTAGATTGTAAAGATAGATTGTAAAATACAGTAGATTGAAAATACAGTAGATTGTAATAGATAGATTGTAAAATACAGTAGATTGTAAAAGATAGATTGTAAAATACAGTAGATTGTAATAGATAGATTGTAAAATACAGTAGATGTAATATACAGTAGATTGTGATAGATGATTGTAAAAGACAGATATTGTAAAAGCTAGATTGCAATAGTTAGATTACAATAGATAGATTACAATAATAGATTACAATAGATAGATTACAATAGACTCCAATCCAAATGATTGAGTTTACAGGAGACGTTATGGAAACGATTTCAACCAGCACTAGAAGAGCCAGCTGGATGTAAGTCATATCTGACAACAATGTGAAAAACAAATAATAAACATTGATTAGTCTGATGAGGCGCTTATTGATCAGAGTGGTGTGTGATTTCTATCAGATATTCATCAGTCAAAATAACAGCTTGAAGCTGAGCAGGCTCACAGTGCTGACATAGATAACACACACACACGCGCACCAGCGCACGCACACACACACACAACACACACCACACACACACACACACACACACACACACACACACACACACACAACCACAACACACACACACACACACACACACCACCAACAACACACACACACACACACACACACACACACACACACACACACACACACGGAGGAGCAGAGAGAGAAGCGTTCAGTGCAGCAGAGGCAAACAAAGAGGGATCAGATTCACTGACCCCTGCAACCTTGTACCCCTGCCGAGGTCAGCCCCCACAGCACTCACTCCCTCTCTCCCTCACTCCCTCCCTCCCTCCCTCCCTCTCTCTCCTTACCTCCCTCCCTCTCTCCTACCCTGTGGTAACACTAGACTGACCAGCGAGGGTCCGTTGCCATGGCAGCTGTTCCCCAGAGCCACCTAGAGCCGGTCCCTCTCTCTCCCGTCAGTGTGGCCTGGCAGCTCCTCGGGCAAAGAGATGAGATGCTCCACAGCAACACACACACACACAACCACACATACAGAAACACACACTGGTGAGTTTTGAGAAGCTGGGTGGATGCTGGGAAGGCAGAGGTCCTCTGTGGGCTGGTTGGAGAAATGCAAAGGGATGGAGGGATGGATGGAGGAGGATCCAGCTCCCTCCCACCCTGGGGGTTTCCACTCTGTCTGCATTAATTATTCAGCCCTGGGGCGCAGGCAAGCAGGCAAATAAAAGCTGCTCCTAACTTCAACCTCCATGTATTCTATTTATGGAGCTCTGAAAGTAACAAATACACAGTCTCTCTCTCTCTCTCTGCTGAAAATAAATGAATTATATTACATGACCCTGGGACGGCTTCGGCCCCTACTAGACCTGTTTCTAGGAAAGGACACAGAGACAGAAGGAGGSGGAGAGAGAGTCTGGCTCAGTGGCAACTCTACTTTCTTTCTGTCTGTTTCTCTCTTTCTGTCTGGAGGCTCCAAACGTTGAGATAAGTGAGAGGGAACAAGTTAACCCCTATCCTCTGGTCTGTTCTCACACCAAATCACGGTATGCCTCTTCTCAACCACTAGATATGATACACACACAAACATTGTTTTAATGCAAACCTGACAACTTATTTTAGTGGTGAGTACTAGGGGTGTACCGACATCACCATTCTCATATTCGTATCTTTTAGGAAATGTTGAACTATTTAGTTTTTTTAATGTGTTATTTTTACAATGTTTGCCCGGGAAATGTTTTGTGTTACTACAAACAGCCGGTAAAAACTTTTGGATATCAGAGCGACGGTAACTCACCAGCATTACCAGCACTACAACCAGAAATACGACTTCCCTGAACCGGATCCGTTGTTCGTACCCGCCAGGGCAATTGAACTGATTCCAGAGGCTGGTCCAAGACGCCACCGGCAGAGAAGAGGTACTCGGAGTGGACTTCTAGTCCTACTCAGGAAGCGCACATACCACCCAACACTTCTGAGTATATTACTCGTTAATGTTCAGTCTCTGGATAATAAAGTTGACAAGCTCAGAGCGAGGATCTCCTTCCAGAGATACATCAGAGATTGTAACATACTCTGTTTCACGGAAACATGGCTCTCTCGGGACATACTGTCTGAGTCCGTTCAGCCAGTTGGGTTCTCATTTCATCGCGCAGACAGGAATAAATATCTCTCATTAGGAAGAAGAAGGGTGGGGGTGTATGTTTCATGATTAACCGCTCATGGTATGATTGTGATAACATTAAGGAACTCAAGTCCTTTTGTTCACCCGAACTAGAATACGTCACAATCAAATGCTGACCATATTACCTCCCAAGAGGATTCTCTTCGGTTATGGTCACAGCTGTGTATATTCCCCCTCAAGCCGATACCACGACAGCCCTCAAGGAACTTCACTGGACTTTATGCAAACTGTAAAACATATATCCTGAGGCTGCATTTATTGTAGCTGGGGATTTTAACAAAGCAAATTTGAGGAAAACGCTACCGAAGTTCCATCAACACATTGACTGTAGTACTCGCACTGCTAAAACACTCGACCACTGCTACTCCAACTTCCTGGGTGCCTATAATGCCCTCCCCCGACATCCCTTTGGCAAATCTGATCACGACTCCATTTTTCTGCTCCCTTCCTATAGGCAGAAACTCAAACAGGAAGTGGCAGCATTCGCCAAAGTGCGAACCATCGCATTTAACCATGGCAAGGTGACTGGGAATATGGCTGAATGCAAACAGTGTAGTTATTCCCTCCGTAAGGCAATCAAACAGGCAAAACATCAGTATAGAGTCAAAGTGGAGTCGCAATTCAACGGCTCAGACATGAGATGTATGTGGCAGGGTCTACAGACAATCACGGACTACAAAAGTAAAACCAGCCACGGACCAGACACCGACGTCTTGCTTCCGGACAACCTAAACACCTTCTCCGCCCACTTTGAGAACAACACAGTGCCACCAACGCAGCCCGCTAGCAAGAACTGTGCTCTCCTTCTCCGTGGCCGATGTGAGTAAGACATTTAAGCACGTTCATCCTCGCAAGGCCGCCGGCCTAGATGGCATCCCTAGCCGCGTCCTCAGAGCACGCGCAGACCAGCTAGCTAGAATGTTTACAGACATATTCATTCTATCCTTATCCCAGTCTCCTGTCCACACATGTTTCAAGATGTCCATCATGTTTTGTCAGTGTAGTTGTTGAATAGATAAGCAATTTTGTTTTCGTTTTTCTTGGTTATGCATTGTCTTTATTGGGTGTAGCGATAAGTCGTATTATATACAGCCGGGAAGAACTATAAGAGCAACGTCAACTTACCAACATTATGACCAGGAATAGGACTTTCCCGAAGAGGATCCTCTGTTTGGACCACCACCCAGGACAATGGATCTAATCCCAGTAGCCGACCCAAAACAACGACACCGCAGAAGGGGCAGACGGAGCGGCCTCCTGGTCAGGCTCCATAGACGTGCACATTGCTCACCGCTCCCGAGTATACAACTCGCCAATGTCCAGTCTCTYCACAACAAGGTAAACGAAATTCGAGTAATACTCTCGACCACTGCTACTCTAACTTCCGCGATGCATACAAAGCCCTCCCCCGCCCTCCCTTCGGCAAATCCGACCACGACGCCATCTTGCTCCTACCGTCTTATAGGCAGAAACTCAAACAGGATGTACCAGTGACGAGAACCATTCAACGCTGGTCTGACCAATCAGAAGCCATGCTCCAAAATTGTTTTGATCACGCAGACTGGAATACGTTCCGGTCAGCCTCAGAAAACAACATCGACCTATATGCTGGCTCATTGAGTGAGATTATAAAGAAAAGCATTGGAGATGTTGTACCCACTGTGACTATTAAAACCTACCCTAACTAGAAACCGTGGATGGATGGCGGCATTCGCGCAAAACTGAAAGCCTGAACCACCGCATTTAACCATGGAAAGAGGTCTGGAAATATGGCTGAACATAAACAGTGTAGTTATTCCCTCCGCAAGGCAATCAACCAAGCGAAATGCCGGTACAGGGACAAGGTGGAGTCACAATTCAACAGCTCAGATACGAGACGTATGTGGCAGGGTCTACAGGAAATCTCGGACGACAAAAAGAAAACCAGCCACGTTATGGACACCGACGTCATGCTTCCAGACAAACTAAACATCTTCATTGCCCGCTTTGAGGTTAATACAGAGACACTGTCGCGGCCCACTTACAAGGACTACGCCCCCCTCATCTCCTTCTCAGTGGCTGACATGAGTAAAACATTTAAACGTGTTAACCCTCGCAAGGCTGCTGGCCCAGACAGCATCCCTAGCCGCGTCCACAAAACATGCGCAGACCAGCTGGCTGGTGTGTTTATGGACATATTCAATTAATTTACTATTTAGCAGTCTTATGGCTTGGGGGTAGAAGCTGTCTCGAAGCCTGTTGTTCTGAGAGCCAATGCTTCGGTACAATTTTCCCGGGCAGTAGCAGAGTGAACAGTCTTTGGCTTGGGTGGCTGGAGTCTTTGAAAATTTTACGGACCTTCCTCTGACACCGCCTGATAGAGGTCCTTAATGGCAGGGAGCTCGGCCTCAGGGATGTACTGGGCTGACCGCACCACCGTCTAACACTTTGAGGTCAAGGGCGGTGCATTTGCCATACCAAGCGATGATGCATCCAGTCAGGATGTTCTCGATGGTGCCGCTGGATCTTGGTCAGGGACCTACCTTACCTGATATCCTAGAGACCCACATCAATTTGCTTACCAATAGATCCACAGACAATACAAACACCATCACACTGCACACTGCTCTATCCCATCTGGACAAGAGGAATACCTATGTAATAGGTAAATGCCTATGTAAGAATGCTGTTCATTGACTATAGCTCAGCATTCAACACCATAGTAGCCTCCAAGCTCATCATTAAGCTTGAGGCCCTGGGTCTGAACCCCGCCCTGTGCAACTGGATCCTGGACTTCCTGACGGGCCGCCCCCAGGTGGTGAAGGTAGGAAACCACATCCACTTCGCTGATCCTCAACACTGGGGCCCCACAAGGATGCGTGCTCAGCCCCCTCCTGTACTCCCTGTTCACCCATGAACAAAGGAACTGATCACGGACTTCAGAAAACAGCAGAGGGAGCACCCCCATCCACATCGACGGGACCGCAGTGGAGAAAGTGGAAAGCTTCAAATTCCTTGGCGTACACATCACTGACAATCTGAAAGGGTCCACCCACACAGACAGTGTGTTGAAGAAGATGCACCAGCGCCTCTTTAACCTCAGGGGGCTGGAGATATTTGGCTTGGCACCTAAAACCCTCACAAAGATTTACAGATGTACAATTGAGAGCATCCTGTCGGGCTGTATCTCCGCCTGGTACGGCAACTGCACCGTCCGCAACCGCAGGGCTCTCCAGAGGGTGGTGCGGTCTGCACAACGCATCACCGGGGGCATACTACCTGCCCTCCAGGACACCTACAGCCCCCGATGTCACAGGAAGGCCAAAAAGATCATCAACGACATCAACCACCCGAGCCAATGCCTGTTCACCCTGCTATCACCCAGAAGGCGAGGTCAGTACAGGTGCATCAATGCTGGGACTGAGAGACTGAAAAACAGCTTCTATCTCAAGGCCATCAGACTGTTAAATAGTCATCACTACCACAGAGGCTGCTGCCCTGTATACATAGACTTGAAATCACTGGCCACTTTAATAATTGGAACACTAGTCACTTTAATAATGTTTACATATTTTTCATGAATCATCTCATATGTATATACTGTATTCTATCCTGTTCTACTGTATCTTAGTCAATGCCACTCTGACATTGCTCGTCCAAATATTTACATATTCTTAATTCCATTCCTTTACTTTAGATTGTATTATTGTTAGATATTACTTGTTAGATATTACTTCACTGTTGGAGCTAGAAACACAAGCAATTTTGCTACACCCGCAATAACATCTGCTAAACACGTGTAAGGGACAAATACAATTTTATTTGAAGTTGACAGTTGATCGTCGGATTGGATGATACTCGTGATCAGAAAAAAACTGTTTCAATATGCTTAAATAGATGTTGACAAACTCCCTCCCTGCACATTCTCCCTGCAAAAAAAGGGTGCAGATTATGAGCAGCGTTCAGTGAGATCAGTGTGAGTCTGTGTCCTCAACTTGCAGCGGGCAGCCAAGTTTGCTGTCACTCAGTCAGAATGCGGATCCGTGTTTCATTTCTTTCCCCCTCCTAACCTTGCCCCCCACTTGTTAGATATTATGCACATTGATAGCTTGATATCAAACGTCCTCACCGTGTGATTTATCGTAGTATCCCAGGAAAAGTGATGTGATGAGTCGGCGGAGAAAAACAGATTCACTCTATCCAATCAGAGCAGCAGCTAATTTGCCTGTCTGTTTACAGAGTTATTTAGGCCACGTACATGAGTGACTCGAAGACATCACGGTATGGTTTTACAATCTCTGTGACTGACTGGCATGAGAAAGATGCTTGCTGGAACCCGGAAATCCGATTCACGGATAATTACAAAACATACTCTGATCATAATCACATCCAGAAAACTGCCCGTATCCGTTACGATACTTGTTTTGTCCGACTACTCGCACACCTCTAGTGAGAACAGAACTCTGTGTGCTGGGCTTGCTGGCTGGGCTGGGCTTGTTTCATTACTTTGTCTAATTTCTTTAGCCAGTAAATAAAACCTGATAGCAGGGCCAGGCTAACCGCTGGGATGGGGCTAATTGGTTAATGCTTTGAGAGGCACGGCCACTCACATCGCATAGCAGACACTCACACCCTCACATCACATAGCAGACACTCACATCCTCACATCACATAGCAGACACTCACATTACATAGCAGACACTCACACCCTCACATCACATAGCAGACACTCACACCCTCACATCACTGCACCATCTTGACATTAAGCAGATGCACTGGCCACGATACCACAATGTACAATAGCAGCACTCACACTAGGCTTCACGATTACAGTAGGCAGACACTCGAATCAGCTCCCTCGGATCATTAGCATGGCAGACACTACACATCCTCCAGCAAGTCAACCATAGGCAGGCACACTGGCTCGACATCACATAGCAGACACTCACACCTCCACATCACATAGCAGACACTCAACACCTGCACATCACATAGCAGCCTCTCACATCACATAGCAGACCACTCACATCTACATATTCAAGACACTCACACTCTCACATCACATAGCAGACACCTCACACTCCTCACATCAACATAGCAGACAGACTCACACTCTCTCTCACAACATCACATTACAAGCACACTCATCATCCACATAGCAGACACTTGCACACTCTCACCATCACATAGCAGGACACTGCACGACCCTTCATCGAACATCACATAGCGACCACTCCCTCCTCGACATCACAGTAGCCAAGAGCACTCCAATCCTCACATACATAGCAGACACACACTCATCAACAGACATCACATCACTTAGCAGAGACACTCAACAGCCTCATACATTACATAGCAGACACTCAATCAACATAGCAGTACACCACATCAAATAGCAGACCACTCACATCACATAGCAGAACCAACTCACATTACGGATTAGCAGAACACTAACATTGCCCTCATACATCACATAGGCAGACACTACACATCCTCAAACAATCTACATAGCGAGACACTCACACTCCTCACATCACATAGAGAGATCACTGCACATCACATTAGCAGGATCACTTCACATCCTGCACATTACATAGCGAGGGACACTCTCACATCACATAGCAGACACTCACACCCTACATCACATAGCAGTACATGCAGACACCTCACACCCTCACATCACATAAGCAGACAACTCACATCACATACAGACCCATCACATTACATGCAGAGACACTCACGATCTCACTCACATACAGACATCTCACATCTCACATCACATAGCAAGCACGACTCACTCACATCACATAGCAGACACTCACACCCTCCACATTACATAGCAGACAACTCACCATCTTCACATAGCAGACACTCACGATCCCACATCCAAAGCAGACGACTTCACGATGCCTTACAGTCTACATAGGCAGACACACGTCACATCCTCACATTAACATAGCAGACAAGCTCACAACCTCTCACTTACATAGCAGCACTCACTCCTCACATGCACATAGCATGACACTCCACCCTCACATTCACATAGGCAGACGACTCAACTCGACAAATCGTCACATCTCACACACATAGCAGACACTCCCTCACTTACATAGCACGGACACTCAACCTCACATTACATAGCAGACACTTCTACATCTCCTCACATACATAGGCAACATTTCCTCACGTCACTAGCAGCACTCACACCCTACATACATCAGACACTCACATCACAGCCAGAGCACTCACTCACATAACAGCAGACTCACATCTCACATCACAAGCAGACACCACTATGCAGACCAACTAGAGACCTCACTCACATCACAGTAGCAGACACTCACACCCTCCACATTATTCTCACCATCTCCAACAGGAAGTGGTGTGTGTGTGTGGTGGTGTTGTGTGGTGTGTGTGTGTGTGTGTGTGTGTGTGTGTGTTGTGGTGTGTGTGTGTGTGTGTGGTGTGTGTGTGTGTGGTGTGTGTGTGTTGGTGTGTGTGTGGTGTGTGTACTGTATGCTCCCTTGAAATGACATTCTCAACATATTATTATACATATCTCCGTAGGGGATAGTCGCAGCTCAATAAACACATGTGAGGCCGACGCTGTTCTCTCGGCTCTCACACACACACACACAGCACACCACACCACACACCACAGCACACACGAGCACAACCACACCACACAACACAACACGACACAGCACTACGGCCCAGAACCACGGCAATAAAAGACCAGAACGAAACCGCAAGTACACAACCACACGACGAGCAATCAAGCAATCTAGCTACATCACACACACACACACACACACAAACAAAGACGACAGAGATTAAGACTCTCGGTGTTCTCACAGAGAAGCTGTGATGCTGTGAAACCTGGCATCTTTTGATTCTGCCCACTTTCAGTGACATCTGACCTGTGTGGTCAATAAGCAGAGCTGTGTGTAAACAAACAAATCCCTCTCACCACACACACACACACACACACACTCACAAATCCCTCCCTGTCTCAACGCCCACGCCACAGACGCTCAATTCAAAGGCCTCGATCAGCCGCTCCTATGGCCAATCCATTCTTTCTCTCCGTGCTCTGCACCGTTTCTTTCATCATTCTTTTTCTCCTTCTTTCTTGTGTAAGAGCTCACAACCCCTCCACCCCACGGCTTTTGGTCTGTCGGACAAAAGAGGAAGTAGGAATCAACAGTGTTTGTTGGACGGTGCTGTAAAGAAATGAGAACACATAGAAACAGATGAAGGAAGGCCAGGCGGTGTTTTCCACTAGCGCCGGCTGTCGGCTCTACACACATTTTCAGTCGGGTATTTTTTTTACACAGAAAATGAACTAGGCTACATTTTTACATTTCGCAAGTCAGAAGAAAAAAAAGTCGACCGAGCCTTCTCCGGCTAGAATGAACGATATGCATCTCCTAGCGATCTACTGATAGGACAGGCGCCTGTCAGTCACAAARTGAGGGATGACAGGGAAACACTGCTGGTTTGACAGTCTGCTGTCTGTCCCGCCTCCGGGTACCTGGGTGTGTACGCTGTGGGAGAGAGCATGATGCTCCTTCATCGTCTATGTGAGTTCATTTCCAAGTCCCATATGTGGTAACGATGAACCGGAATCCACATAATCMATTTTTTTCTGGAACATTCATTATTAAAACAATTGTTTGGTATAAATAAATATAAATCTATATGTGTATATATGTGACGTTGCATGCAGAGGCAGTTTGGAACTCAGTCGCGAGTGTTGCAACCGAGAACAGACGATTTCTACGCTCTACGCGCTTCAGCACTCGCATTCTGTGAGCTTGTGTGGCCTACCACCTCGCGGCTGAGCCGTTGTTGCTCCTTTTCACTTCCCAATAACAGCACTTATAGTTGACCGGGGGCAACTCTAGCAGGGCAGAAATTTGATGAACTTGTTGGAAAGTTGGCATCCTATGACGGTGCCGCGTTGAAAGTCACTGAGCTCTTCAGCAAGACCAGTCTACTGCCAATGTTTGTCTATGGAGATTGCATGGCTGTGAGAAATATATTAATTGGATTTCCGTGGGTCCGCGGAAATTGTAGGCTAAAGGGTTCAAAGGAAGCTTGAAGGCTGTGGAAGTCTGTAGGCTCTTACAAAATTCTTTAGGAGGAAATCTGTGTGTCATTTGTTCAACATGTATTTTTTTAAAGACATACATACTGCAATTTACAGAGAGAGTTGCAAACACTTGTTGAAATTCTTTCACTAATTTAACATATGTTGTTCTCTCTTTTCTCTTCACAAGGAAAAGTCACCCCAAAAAACKATCTTTTGGTATTCGTTTCATTGGTCCATTGTTGACATAGTTCCAAAATGTTTTGCTTGTCAGCAATCAAATTTACAAGATATGTAACTTTYAAAATACAGAAATCATTCCTATATGATGCATCCAGAACCTAATTGAGCACCTGTTCTGTTTCTGAAAAAGTGCCCATCAAACACTGTTTGATTTTAAATGTAATCTTTAATTTTAAAAATGATGTATTCAATCATTTCACTGTGTAGTTCGTATGGAATCAAGGCATTATAATGTACGAGAGGTATGTATGTGCTTGTAGACAACACTAGGCACCTCTGACTGAGGTTTGCTATAGAATATGAATGTGACTGGCTGTATCCCCACACATAAACACACAGGCTCATAGATCCGGCTTGAAAGAGCATCTTTCTTAAAAGATTATGTACGCAGGCAAACACACACACAGCGTAGACTTACGTGAGCTGACTTGKTCCACGTACTGGGGCAGGTATGGGACCCACAGGTCGATGTTGTCCTTCCTGCCTGACTGACCAATCCTTCGCAGCTCAGCCAGAAGCAGGGCCTGGGCCGCCTCTCTCACCTGGAGAGAGAAACACAGAGATTAGACACACAACATACATACAGTAGCAGTCAAAGTTMTTTTTCTTTCATGGCTAACTACCCGGAAGTTTGAAAAGACAGGTTGAGTGTGTGGGAAGCTTATATTCATGAGCTCGCCTTGACAAAGGTTTGGACACACCTACTCATTCAAGGGTTTTTCTTTATTTTTACTATTTTCTACATTGTAGAATAATAGTGAAGACAACAAAACTATGAAATTRCACATATGGAATCATGTAGTAACCAAAAAAGTGTTAAACAAATTCAAATATATGTTATATTTGAGATTATTCAAAGTAGCCACCCTTTGCCTTGATGACAGCTTTGCACACTGTTGTCATTCTCTCAACCAGCTTCATGAGGTAGTCACCTGGAATGCATTTCAATTAACAGGTGTGCTTTGTTAAAAGTGAATTTGTGTTAATGCGTTTGAGCCAATCAGTTGCGTTGTGACATGGTAGGGGTGGTAACCCCAGGGACCTAGGGTTGGGGTTAGGGGTTAGGATAGTAGTCACAGAGCGACACAGTGACCTAGGGTTAGGGGTTAGAACAGTAGTCACAGAGTGACAGTGACCTAGGGGCAGTAGACAGACACACCAAATATTCACTCTCGTTCACAAACACCATACACGCTACACACACACCATACACGCTTACACACCGACCACACACACTCACACACACACCATACACTCTTACACACCGACCACACACACTCACACACACCATACACGCTTACACACCGACCACACACTCACACACACACCATACACTCTTACACACCAACGACCGTACACGGTCGCATAGAAGAGCAGTGACGACCATATAAAGTATATATCCAGCCAAACACCTCCAGACAGTAATATAAATCAGACAGTAATATTAACCAGACAGTAATATAAATCAGACAGTAATATTAACCAGACAGTAATATTAACCAGACAGTA
>NW_019944524.1:60508-74809 GCF_002910315.2 Salvelinus sp. IW2-2015 | reverse complement strand
GAGTAATTATAAGATCAGACGAGTAATTAAAATCAGACGTAATATAAATCAGACAGTAATATAACCAAATATAAACAGACTAGTAATGATTTAAACCAGACCGTAATATAACCAGCAAGTAAAGTTAAATTCTCAAAGATTGATCTCCAGACTCACAAAATTATTATTTTGTAAAAAGCTAGATTTGCTTAATTTATTAATAAACACTTCTAGACAAACCAGATAATACAATACAATCAAACTAGAAGAGACGATAAGTGTTCTAAAATTCCTATAAAGATTGACCGCTACACACAAGTAATTAGACGCTATAAAAAGCGCGTAATATGGGAACACACGTATTGACGTATACATATAACTCGAGTCGCGGAAATAGTCCCATTACCAAAATTATAGACTGCCAGTAATAATTAACCAGATCATACAGGCCTCTACATCTTCAGGGTAAGGCTATCTAGATTAACGATGATGGAACACTATTGCTGCAATAAGGAACTGTGTAATACCCATCTACCCAGCCCAAGAGCCTCTAGTAGGTTCGGCTCAAATTAATGTTGGGAACATCAGACGCGATATAGGCCGGCTCGCAATCAGCGTTCCAATTAATCAAAGGTGTTCATGGGGTTGAGGTTCAGGGCTCAGCTTGCGGTCAGTCCAGAGTTCTTCACATTGATTCGACAAAACATTCTATGGACTCGCTTTGTGCACGGGCAATTGTTCATGAGCTGATAAACAAGGTAGAAAGGGTCACCTAGTGCACCTAAACTCGTTGCCACAAGTTGATGCACAGAAAGTCTTAGATTATTGTATGCTGTAGCGTTAGATTTCCCTTCACCTGGAGAACTACTATATAAATCAGAGCCCTAGCCCAAAGACCGTGAAAAACATGCTCACATGGTACACTACACTTTTCACATGCACACAATACATTAACAGTTGACACTCAGGACCTATACTCGGGTCAGGAGCTTCTCCTGGCGTCCGGTCCAAACATCAGATCGTTTCAATCGGCCAACTGGGACCCAGAGGATGTTAGAAATAAACCGACGTTGGACGATTACACTCCAGAAGATATGCAGATTCCAGTCCAGACTCCTAAAATAACAGTCCATGGCTTGGCACCAACTATTCCAATGCTAATCTTTTGGACAACCAGATCAGGCGCATTGTGAAATCTACTATAGCTATGTCCAGACGCTGCGGGAGTTACATGCAATATCAGACTCATGCAGAGAAACCCCTTTTACGTATGAAAAGCTTCCCACATTACGACAGCTTTTCCTGTTACCTGATGTTGCTATTAGGACAGTTTTGAGGAGCTCAATAGTAGCGTAAGATTGCTATAGCCAACCCGGAGGACAGACATTTTCTACGCAACTACACTCTTTCAAATAGCATCGCCTAGGCCCAGGTGACAGCGCGTTCTGTAGTCAGAGGAGTCAACTGTGGAAAGGGAACCGAGTAACAACCGCAGAAACAAGTATTCGCCGGGCTGATAAGTATTACGAAAGGAGAATGGCAATCGAGGAACAAGCTCCTTATAATGATTGTGGTACGCAAGAATTCACCCTGGAAGATCACGAAAACAAGAGACTCAACAGTCATGTGCAATGATTGAGGACAATCGAAGGAATCAGACATCCGCCAGGGTGGATACGAGGATGGAGACACAGCAGACAAGGAGATCGACGGAAAGGATGACACGCAGAGACAAAGTCAATAAGTATGGATAAGAGATGAGATATCACGTAGCAATAAAGAGAATCTGACTAGATTGGATACTGGAAGAGATGGAGAACACGTAGAGGAAACAGTGAGAACTTAAGTAGCGAAAGATATGGCAGAGCGTACACGTTCCGGATGCAAATATTAGACTAGTGGAAGTGGATCCGACATATCATACTGACGAAAACACTAGGATGACTACTCCAGTATAAAAGTAGGCCATGGTAAAACGCTAGGACTAGACCCACGATAGGTGATCGATCACGGTATTGGAGAAGTAGTGGAGAAGGATGGAGAACACGGCTAGACAATGGTCCTAGCTGAAGTGAATATACGTGGAAGGACACGTTGAGAGATACAAGGAAGTCTACGCTATAAGGAGGACCCACGAAGGGCACAATTGAAGTCTAGTGTATAGAAAGTCGACGGGAGCGAGCGAGAGGAGTATGGGAGGCTAGATAGGATAGAGATCCCCGGAGACATTCCGCAGATAGCAAAATAGTCTGTGGATCAAAGAAAGGAGACGACGATGGGAACCCCAAGGAGCTAATTGGCAGTAAGGATCTGGAGACACGAGAGACATAGTGAGAACTCCGTAGTTAACTTGAGAAACACGAAGGAACAAGGAGTCGAGTGAATAGGAAATGGATACCTACAGAAGGACCACAAGGAACTGCGAAAGTATGAACACAGAGGAAACAAGTTTAAAGAGAAGATGATGAGAGAACAACTAGAGAAGCAACGAGTCGTGAAAGGATGGAGAGACACGTAAGAACAAAATTAAGCTCACGTTGGAAAACATGGAGACACGAGGAACATAGAGAGTAGTGGATAAGAGTTATAAGCGCAGACCGAGGAACAAGGAGAGTGGAAAGGACGGAAGACACGAGGAAGACAAAGGTAAAGTTGGAAAAGGATGGAGACACAGAGACACCAAGAGTAGTGGAAACGATGGAGACGACGAAACAAGGAGTCACGGGAAAGGATTGGAGACACGAGGAACCAGGAGTAGTGGGAAAGGATGGAGACACGAAGGAGACTAAGGAATAGTAGGGGAAATGATAGATTCACAACACGGAGAAACACATCGTGAAAGGATGAGGAGACACGAGGTACAAGAGAGTAGTATGAAAAGGATTGTAGAACACGCACAGGGAGAACACGAGGAGTCGTTTAAGGAAGAATTGGTAGAACACGCAGGAACAAGAGTCGTGGAAAAGATGAGACACGAGACAAGAGTCGGAAAGAATGAACACGAGGAACAATTAGATAGTGCAGACAGAAGAGGATGGAACAACAAGTGTAAGCAAAGGAGCTCCGTTGGAAAGGGATGGAAGACCGAAGGACAGATAAAGTAGGTGGATAAGTTGAGTGACGACGAGGAAACAAGTTCTGGAAAGGATGGAGACACGAGAACAGGAGTCGGGGAAAGATGGGACACGAGGAACAAGTAGATAGTCTCTTGAGGATGTACGATAGAAGCTGCACGTGTTAGGTAATTATCATCATACTAAAAGCTTAAGAGTGATAGAAGTGTATTGTTAGACATATCGTAGGATGTAACATGTGGTATGGTCTGTGGAATAAAGGATGGCGACACTAGAGAGAACAGAGTTTCCATGTCGATAGAGCCCAAAAGGTAGAGACTTACTGATAAACCAAGGAGAAGACTCTAAAGTAAGGAAAGGTTTGGAGACCTGACGAGGAAAAACGAATGATAGTGGTGCCAAAACGGAGACTTGGATGTGACAACAACCAGGACAATGGATGAAGTAGTGGAAAGGATGGGAGAAAACTAGGAAACTGTCATCCGCAGTCACGAAAGGATGAGACACGAGAGGAACAAGAGTATGAAGAGGTGAGACACGAGGAACAGGTAGGGAAAGGGAGAGAGACAACGAGAACACAGGAGTAGTGAAGAGGATGGGAGACACGAGAGAAGACAGGAAGTTTGAATTGAAGTGGAAAGGACGGAGACACGAGGGGAACAAGCTGGCAAGAAGCTGGAAAGGACGGAACATCAGAGAGAAACAAGGAACCAAGTATTGGGAAAAGGAATGAGATACAACGACGTAAAACACAGGATCAACAGTGACTAAGTGGAGTACACGTACGAAACCAGAAGTTACAATAAAAGAAAAAAAGTCATGGAGGATGGAACACGATGGAACAAGGAGTCGTGGAAAGGATGGAGACATCAGAGGTGAACAAGGAAGATTGAAAAGGATGGAGACAGAGGGAAACTAAAGAGTCGTTGAAAAGGTGGAGACATCGAGTATAATCAAGGAGTGCGATGGACACAGTGATGAGACACGAGAACCAATGGATTCGTGGAAAGGATGGAGACACGAGGAACAAGTAGAGTGGGAAAAGGATGGAGACACGAGGAACAAGGATCGTGTGAAAACAGATAAGACACGAGGAACAAGGAGTCGTTGGAGACGGCATGGAGACACCACGGCACGGGAACAAGGAGTAGTGGAAAGGACAGAGCAACCCGTGAACAAGGTAGTGGAAAGGACGGAGACACGGAGGCACAAGTCAAGTAGTGGAAAAGAGATGCAGTAACGAGAACAAGATTGAGTACTGGGAACAGGATGGAGATCACGATGGAACAAGGGTGAGTCACGGAAGGATGGAGACACGAGGAACAAAGGAGTAGTGAAAGGATGGAGCCGAGAACAAGGAGATGGCGAGTAGTGGAAAGGATGGAGACACGAGGAACAAGGAGTACGGAAAGGATGGAAAACTACGGCGAGGAACAAGGAGAAGTAGTGAGAAGAGGAATGGAGACCCGAACAAAGGGGAGTAGATGGAAAGGATGGAGACACGAGGAACCGAAGCAGCTAGTGGAAAAGGAGGAGACACGAGGAAAAGAGTCGTGGAAAGGATGGAGGCACAGAGGAGACAACGTGTAGATGGGAAAGCAGGTGGGAGACCACGAAGGAACAAGGAGCGTGGAAAGGATGGAGACACGAGGAACAGAGTCGTAGGAATAGTGATGGAAGACACTGCAGGAACAAGGAGTCGTGAAAGGTATTGGTACGAGACACGAAACAAGAGTTAGATAGTGAGAAGTAGTGGAACAGCGGGAAACAAGGAGTCGTGGAAAGGATGGAGACACGAAGAACAAGGTGATGTCTGGAGAGGAGATGAGAACGAGGAGACAAGGAGTAGTGGAAAGGATGGAGACACGAGGAACAAGGAGTAGTAAAGCTAGTGGAAAGGACAAAACACGGAGGAACCAAGGAGGTATGGAAAGGATTGAGACACGAGGAACAAGAAGTAGTGGATAAGAGAGGAGACCAACGCAACAGACACGGAATAGGATGGAAGACACGAGACAATAAAGAGAGGACCATTTCGAGGATGGAGACACGAGAACAACAGTAATATAAATAAGACAGTAATATTAACCAGACAGTAATATTAACCAGACAGTAATATAAATCAGACAGTAATATTAACCAGACAGTAATATTAACCAGACAGTAACTTACTGTAACAGCAAAAGAAGACTCTGGAGCTTGTGGGTAATTTATTTTAATGTTATCAAAATATTAAACATATGAATGCGGAAGAGAGTATTTGATACTGAACATAAACCAATGATACGCATCTTATTCACATACATAAAAAAAAAATATATATATATATATAGAGGCCTCTGGTGAACAGGCACCGCCAGGCAGAGAGCTCAAACCATGCAGACAGTGAATGGCATGCGGAGGAAAGCAGGAGAGAGGGAGAAGCTGGCTGGCAGACTGATAGCAAGTTGTCAGAGAAGTGGGAGAAACAAATAGAACCAAAATAAATAAAACCTTTCACGAAAAACAACTTGCCATGTGCTGTTGCCATGGAGAACAAATAATTAATATTACCAAAGGTAATTATCAAAGTAATTTACCTTGACATATCATGATTGATAACATATCATATAATATATTAGTCATAAGACAAATTGTCTTAAATTAACTTTCGTGTGAAATACCTTCTCAGTGGGGTGGAACTGGTTGAAAAACTGTGGTGATTTCAACCAGTTTTGTGCGTACTGGGATAGATGTTGTAAAGATGCGAGGTTATTTAAAACGCCAACATTTCAAGGTCCCCCTTTTAATCAAACCAGGTAACTGGGTTTCCTGAATAAAGTCAGAAACAAAGTACTGCAATTTCACTCCTATTAGATTGATGTAATTAAAACAATATGTAATCACAGGAACTCAAATGTATATTCAATATTTTTTAAATTATATATACACATCATTTTTTTTTGCGGTGAACAACTAAATGTGTTTAAGACTAAATCCTAGAAATCAGGTGAGCAGTTTTAATAGAACAAAGCCTTGGAAGTCCTTCTCCGGTCCAAATGCAGTTCCCGTAATAAGAGACAGAAGTGATCAGTGACTCTACTGGCCTCCTTCTCTAATACACTTATCACACAGGATTCATGCCAGGTCGCCTCCCCCCACAAAAAAAGACAATGTTTATATGACCCTCCTTCAAAACAGGCACATTTTTACAACATTCTTGCCGGCGCAAGCCTTTCCTTCACCCCATGTGCATGCTTGTGACGAGAGGGAGGGGTGTGCAGATGTGGATGTGTGCCTATTTTTATAAATCCATCAATACACCATCAGGAAGGGATTTTTTTTTTTTTATTAATTCAAGAATCATTATAAGACTAATTAAAGGTATTTTCAAAAGTAAACAATATATATATATAGCATATGTGTTCTTTAATGATTTAATGGTCTGTGCAGCCTAGTGGTTAGAGAGTTGGACTAGTAACCGAAAGGTTGCAAGATCGAATCACCGAGCTGACAAGGTACAAAATCTGTCGTTCTGCCCCTGAACAAGGCAGTTAACCCACTGTTCCTAGGCCGTCATTGTGAATAAGAATTTGTTCTTAACTGACTTGCCTAGTTAAATAACAAGGTCAAATAAATAAAATATTCTACACTGTTGCCATGCACATGGAAAAACATAGTTATTTTGTTCAATAAACAGACAGACACTTAAATTCCCCTGCCCTGATTCAAAGTCAACACACAAATATTTTATAATAAGAATATAATGGAATATAACAGAATAAAAAACAAAATAATGTTTTTTTTCCCCACAACTTGAGCTCTACGGAACGTGTGGAACTGGTTCCATCACAACAACAACAACAAAGTGCCTTTTCCTTTTAGAGAGTTTTGTAGGAGACGGTTTGGGCTTTAGAAAACATCTTACCTGGATGATCCTCTGTACGATAGCTTGAAAAAGTCACTTTTTTTTTATCACGTTTTCATCTCTTTCCTACCTCACTCCACTTCGTTATTTACATTTACATTTACATTTAAGTCATTTAGCAGACGCTCTTATCCAGAGCGACTTAACAAATTGGTGCATTCACCTTATGATATCCATGGAACAACCACTTTACAATGCATCTACTCTTTTAAGGGGGGGGGGGGGTTAGAAGGATTACTTTATCCTATCCTAGGTATTCCTTAAAGAGGTGGGGTTTCAGGTGTCTCCGGAAGGTGGTGATTGACTCCGCTGACCCTGGCGTCGTGAGGGAGTTTGTTCCCCCATTGGGGTGCCAGAGCAGCGAACAGTTTTTGACTGGGCTGAGGCGGGAACTGTACTTCTCAGAGGTAGGGAGGCGAGCAGGCCAGAGGTGGATGAACGCAGTGCCCTTGTTTGGGTGTAGGGCTGATCAGAGCTGAAGGTACGGAGGTGCCGTTCCCCTCACAGCTCCGTAGGCAAGCACCATGGTCTTGTAACGGATGCGAGCTTCAACTGGAAGCCAGTGGAGAAGGCGGAAGGAGCGGGGTGACGTGAGAGAACTTGGGAAAGTTAAAACACACACGGGCTGCGGCGTTCTGGATGAGTTGTAGGGGTTTAATGGCACAGGCAGGGAGCCCAGCCAACAGCGAGTTTGCAGTAATCCAGACGGGAGATGACAAGTGCCTGGATTAGGACCTGCGCCGCTTCCTGCGTGAGGCAGGGTCGTACTCTGCGAATGTTGTAGAGCATGAACCTACAGGAACGGGTCACCGCCTTGATGTTAGTTGAGAACGACAGGGTGTTGTCCAGGATCGCGCCAAGGTTCTTAGCACTCTGGGAGGAGGACACAATGGAGTTGTCAACCGTGATGGCGAGATCATGGAACGGGCAGTCCTTCCCCGGGAGGAAGAGCAGCTCCGTCTTGCCGAGGTTCAGCTTGAGGTGGTGATCCGTCATCCACACTGATATGTCTGCCAGACATGCAGAGATGCGATTCACCACCTGGTCATCAGAGGGGGGAAAGGAGAAGATTAATGGTGTGTCGTCTGCATAGCAATGATAGGAGAGACCATGTGAGGATATGACAGAGCCAAGTGACTTGGTGTTATAGCGAGAATAGGAGAGGGCCTAGAACAGAGCCCTGGGGAACACCAGTGGTGAGAGCACGTGGTGCGGAGACAGATTCTCGCCACGCCACCTGGTAGGAGCGACCTGTCAGGTAGGACGCAATCCAAGCATGGGCCGCGCCGGAGATGCCCAGCTCGGAGAGGGTGGAGAGGAGGATCTTATATAGGAGTTATCTTATATAATCAATAGAAAATAATAATCAATAGAAAATAATAGCAATTTATATTTTCAAAAGTCTTGTGTTCATATTTCACAACCCCCATAAAGGCTTTTGGAGTTGCTTATATGCGATCGAGCAAAAATAATAGGCCTACTCTTAATTTAGGCGACATTACTGCATGTAGCATTTAGGCTACATTACTGCATGCTAAATGTTTTTGATCAGTGATAGATCAGGCACTTGATTTACGCTACATTATAGCATGTAGCATTTAGGCTACATTATAGCTTGTAGCATTTAGGTTACATTATAGCATGTAGCATTTAGGCTACATTATAGCATAGATTATCAGACAGGCTGTTGGTAGGGAGTAGATATAGGCTACTAGGTGACTTTAGAGCTAAATAATCCACTTGTTAAGCTACATAACATGCGGGCAAACTGTTCTGATCAGTGATAATCAATGACCCACCGAGACAAGATGATCATGAGCAGCACTCACCTCAACTTAGCTAACATTTCCACAGGCTAATTGTAGCCTAACCAATATCCCAAACGGAGATTCTGTGAAAATAAAAATCTGACATTGATTAATTTATCAAGACGATTCCCCAAGCTTGTCTCAAAGTAGTGTAGGGCTGTCCTCGACAAACAAACAAAAAAATCTTGGTTATCTGTTCTTTCTAACCCATAGATTATGAAGAACAAATGTAACCTGTATTTTTTCCTATATAGACACATCCTATCTGTTTTAATAAAATCAACTGTATTCAGGCTACTGAGCTTGTCTGATGCTTTAAGCACACTTTGAGAAGTTCCACAGTGATGGTGAGTTAAGCCAATCAGAAACAGTATCAGATCCCCAAATGGGCAGATCTATAAGCCTACATTTGAGCGCAGGCCAGGTAGCCTGGGCCTGTTTCTATGCGTAATCAGGTGCGTGTCTATACTCCACATTAACAGGAGCGCTACAAACAAAAGACAATGAATAAATTGACAACTCCTAAGAAACTATTTGTTGCCTTCAACATCATTAACCTATTTTATTCCAATATGTGTGTCATTCAGTGCTATTTATTCCCACAGTAATTCATTATGGATCCATCCAATAGTGGTTAGAAAACAGTGCATGTGTTGGGCTATGATGGGATGTTAACAGCCTAGTAACAGGCGCTGCCTAGCAACCCTCAAGAGAGTTAGGGCGGTGGTGCGTGTCAATGCCGCCTCAGCATTACGGCTACATTTCATACTAAGCCGTAGGCAGAACTTTACCACAATCATGACTAGGTCGCTTGGCGGAAATAAAAGTACAGGCTTTGTTACCAGCGACCCCTTTCAGATAAAGAGAAGGCGGGCAAAAAGTTGGCGGTATGGTAAAGTTGGCGGCTACACGTCTTGGTACATAAGGGTTATAAGCCCTTTTATGTTCCTTAAATGGCTGTGTGACAGTTGTAATGGCTGTGTGACAGTCGTAATGGCTGTGTGACATTATTTATTTCTCCACAGCCCTCCTTAAACAACAATCTGCTGCTGCTTTGCCTCTTACCACGCTGTTCAGAACACACACAATGTCAACCATGGCACCCTATTCCCTTTGTATATTCTGGTATAAAGTAGTGCCCTAAATAGGGAAAAGGGTGCCAATTTGGGACGCACTCAAACAAGCCTTTATCTTGGCACCGGATTTAAAAAGAACGACTCCATTAAAGAACACTTAATAATACAAGCGTTGAACAGTTTTCACAACCCGTTCAGATCAATAGAGCAGGAAACGAGCGGAGGAAGGAGAAACAACCTCTCCACGCTTTGAGTAACTTTCATTATCTCCTCAAACCAAAAGAACCATTCAGAATCAATATACTGTACAATGTATCGGAGACAGATACTAGATAATAGTACTATGTATCGGAGACAGATACTAGATAATAATACTATGTATCGGAGACAGATACTATATAATAATACTATGTAAATCGGAGACAGATACTTATAAATAATTACTATGTATGGAGACAGATACTATATAATAATAACTATGTATCGAGACAGAACTATATAATAACTATGTATCGAGACAGATACTAATATAATAACTATGTATCGGGAGACAATACAGATACTCATAATAATACTATGTATCGGAGAACAGATACTATATAATAATACTATGTATCAAGAGACGATACTAGATAATAAACTATGTATCGGAGACAGATACTAGATAATAATACTATGTATCGGAGACAGATACTATTATAAATAATACTATGTATATGGAGACAGATATATATAATAATACTATGTATCAGAGACAGATACTATATAATAATACTATGTATTGGAGACAGATACTAGATAACAATACTATGTATCGGAGACAGATACTATATAATAAATAACTATGTATCGGAAGACAGATACTATATAATAACATGTATCGGAACAGATACTATATAATAACTATGTATCGGAGACAGATACTAGATAATAATACTATGTATTGGAGACAGATACTAGATAATAGTACTATGTATCGGAGACATATACTATATAATAATACTATGTATCGGAGACAGATACTATATTAATAATACTATGTATTGGAGACAGATACTTATAATAATATTATGTATTGGAGACAGATACTATATAATAATTACTATGTATTGGAAGACAGACACTAGATAATAATACTATGTATTGGAGAACAGATTACTAGATAATAATACTATGTATCGGAGACAGATACTATATAATGAATAATGTATCGAGACAGATTAGATAATAATACTATGTATCAGAGACAGATACTAGATAATAATACTTATGTATTGGAGACAGATACTAGATAATAATACTATGTATTGGAGACAGATACTATATAATAATACTATGTATTGGAGAACAGATACTATATAATAATACTATGTATCAGAGACAGATACTAGATAATAATACTATGTATCGGAGACAGATACTAGTAATAACTATTGTATCGGAGAAGATACTAGATATAGTACTATGTATCGGAGACAGATACTATATAATAACTATGTATCGGAGACAGACACTAGATAATAATACTATGTATTGGAGACAGATACTAGATAATAATACTATGTATCGGAGACAGATACTATATAATAATACTTGTTTGGAGACAGATACTATATAATAATATATGTATTGGAGACAGACACTAGATAATAAATACTATGTATTGGAGACAGATACTAGTATTAATAACTATGTATCGAGAGACAGATACTAGATAAATAATACTATGTTCAGAGACAGATACTAGATATAATTACTATGTTATTGGGAGACAGAATCTAGATATAATACTATGTATTGGAGACAGATACTAGATAATAGTACTATGTATCGGAGACAGATACTATATAATAATACTATGTATTGGAGACCAGGACCACTAGATAATAATATATGTATTGGAGACAGATACTAGATAATAAATAACTATGTATCGGAGACAGATACTAATGTAACAATACTATGTATTGGAGACAGACACTAGAATAATAATACTATGTATTGGAGACAGATACTAGATATAATCTATGTATTGAGACAGAATACTATATAATATACCATGTATCAGAGACAGATACTATATAATAATACTATGTATCGGAGACATTACTAGATAATAAATACTATGTATTGGAGACAGACACTAGATATAATACTTGTATAGAGAAGATACTATATAATATATCTGTATCAGAGAACAGATACTAGATAATAACTATGTATCGGAGAACAGATACTAGATATAATAATATGTATCGGAGACAGATTACTATGTAACAATACTATGTATTGGAGACAGACTCTAGATATAATTACTATGTATTGGAGACGATACTGATACTAATACTATGTATTGGAGACAGATACTCATATATAATAATACTATGTATCAGAGACAGATACTAGATAATAACTATGTATCGGAGACAGATACTATATAATAATAATATGTATTGGAGACAGATACTAGATAACAATACTATGTATTGGAGACAGATACTATATACTAATACTATGTATCAGAGACAGATACTAGATAATAATACCATGTATTGGAGACAGATACTATATAATATATGTATTGGAGACAGATACTAGATAATAATACTATGTATTGGAGACAGACACTATATAATAATAATAATAATAATAATAATAATAATAATAATAATAATAATAATAATAATAATAATAATAATAATAATAATAATAAAATAGTATATAGCCACAAAGAAGGAAACATACTGCGTTTGTTTTATTTGCTAAAATCTGAGGTAATCAAACGGACCATTTGCAAAAAATGTAACAACATTGAATATGTTTAATTGTCTCTAATTTTATTCTGTTTGTTTTGTGAAACCATTTGCCACGTACAGCCAGTAAAATAAACAAGTGGCCTTTGGATTGACATGTCAGCGCCTAAACTCACACACATTACATTGGATTAGAGAGGGAAAAGGCAGAAGCTATTAGCATATGAATGAGCGGAGGGCCCTCATGGCCAGAGTGTCGGAACAATGTGAGGATGACAGTGATTTAGCAGGTCACTACAGGACACTTCCTCCCAATTAGAATAAGCACACGGTATGCATTAAGTGAAAACCAATGAGTCCAGGCACTTTTATGGCGTAACAATGGGCTCTGAACGCTAATGGTGGACATGTGCGGTGTGTGTCTGGGTAAACGTTGTGGTTTGTTCAACTGGCTTTTGTCCGGATGGACACGACATCTGCATGGAGACCAGTATATACACAGTTGAAGTAGGACGTTTACATACACCTTAGCCAGATACATTTAAACTCAGTTTTTCACAATTCCTGACATTTAATCCTTGTAAAAACTCCCTGTCTTAGGTCAGTTAGGATCACCACTTTATTTAAAGAATGTGAAATGTCAGAATAATAGTAGAGAGAATTATTTATTTCAGCTTTTATTTCTTTCATCACATTCCCAGTGGGTCAGAAGTTTACATACACTCAATTAGTATTTGGTAGCATTGCCTTTAAATTGGTTAAATTGTAGCCTTCCACAAGCTTCCCACAATAAGTTGGGTGAATTTTGGCCCATTCCTCCTGACAGAGCTGGTGTAACTGAGTCAGGTTTGTAGGCCTCCATGCTAACCTTACGCTCGTTCTTATTGGGTGAATTTGTCTGGCACGCCTGGATTCGGGGCACATCATTCCCCTCTGCAGCTAGGATACTATAGCCGTGACATGAGTTCCCAAGGACCTGGAGGAAGAAACGGTGAGGAATCGCTGTTAGCTTATAGAGTAGCTCTTTGCAGATTACTGGAGTCTCGACAGAGAGTATTTGAGATAAGGTACTGCTCTCTCTTTCATCATGAGCATACTTCTTCAGCCACACATTTCTATAGGATGGGGTCAGGGTTTGATGACCTCTGGGCGCGATATAATATATTATCCAATAACGCGGGGATTGAAATTGTATTGAAATGTCACATTTTATGCTTTGAGTGAATGATGTAACGTTTATCGTGATCGCTTAAGCCCATTTTGCCACAACTTTGGAAGTATGCTTGGGGTTCATTGTCATTTGGAAGAACCATTTGCTAACAAGCATTAATTCCTGAACTGATGTCTTGCAGTGTTGCTTAATATATTACACATAATTTTCCATTCCTGATGTTGCCTCTATTTTGTGAAGTGCACCAGTCCCCTCCTGCACATAAAAGCACCCCCATCATGATGCTGCCACCCAGTGCTCCGGTTGGGATGTTTTGTTTTTCGCTTGCAAGTCTCCCCTTTTTTTCCCTCCTAACATAACGATGGTCATTATTGCCTAAACAGTTCTATTTTTGTTTCATCAGAACAAGAGGACATTTCTCCAAAGTACAATCTTTGTCCAATGTGCAGTTGCAACATAGTTGGCTCTTTTATATGGCTGTTTGGACTTCTTGCTGAGGGTGGCTTTCAGGTTAATTGTCGATATATGGATGT
>NW_019944524.1:58540-60483 GCF_002910315.2 Salvelinus sp. IW2-2015 | reverse complement strand
TTTTTCAGTTCTGCCCCACACATTTTCTATAGGATGGGTTCAGGGCCTTTGTGATTGGCCACCTCCAATCCGCTTGACTTTGTTGTCTTAGCATTTTGCCACAACTTTGGAAGTATGCTTGGGGTCATTGTCATTTGGAGAACCATTTGCTAACAAGATTAAATTCCTGACCTGATGTCTTGGCATGTGTTGCTTAATATATACACATAATTTTCCATTCCTGCATGTTGCCTCTATTTTGTGAAGTGCACCAGTCCCTCCTGCCACATAAAAGCACCCCACTCATGATGCTGCCACCGTTTTACTGTGGATATAGATACTTTTGTACCTGTTTCCTCCAGCATCTTCACAAGGTCCTTTGCTGATGTTCTGGGATTGATTTGCACTTTTCACACCAAAGTACGTGACGTCTGCGTGGTCCCATGGTGTTTATACTTGCGTACTATTGTTTGTACAGATGAACGTGGTACCTTCAGGCGTTTGGAAATTGCTCCCAAGGATGAACCAGACTTCTGGAGGTCTACATTTTTTTCTGAGGTCTTGACTGATTTCTTTTCATTTTACCATGATGTCAAGCAAAGAGGCACAAAGTTTGAAGGTAGGTCTTGAAGTACATCCACAGGTACACCTCCAATTGACTCAAATGATGTCAAAGGATCTGTCTGTAAACAATTGTTGGAAAAATGACTTGTGTCATGCACAAAGTAGATGTCCTAACCGACTTGCCAAAACTATAGTTTGCTAACAACAAATTTGTTTGTTATTCTGCGAACTTCTCACGTTAACATAATTCTTAAGAGACCAAATATACAGTACATTACATGTTGGAAATATTTTAGAGGGTAAATTAAAAAATAATAATTTTAATAATAATAATAATATATTTATTTTATTACCTCAAAGATGCTTTAATAGAGTAGAGTAGACATTATAATCAACATTTTTCATACACTGAGTTTACAAAACATTAGGAACACTTTCCTAATATTGAGTTACACCTCCCCTTTTGCCCTCAGAACAGCCTCAATTTATCGGGTCATGGACTCTACAAGAGATCGATAGCGTTCCACAGGGATGCTGGCCCCTGTTGACTCCAATGCTTCCCACAGTTGTGTCAAGTTGGTTGGATGTCCTTTGGGTGGTGGACCGTTCTTGATACACACGAGAAACTGTTGAGCGTGAAAAACCCAGCAGCGTTGCAGTTCTTGACACACTCAAACCGGTGTGCCTGGCACCTACTATCATACTCCGTTCAAAGGCACTTAAATCTTTTGTCTGGCCCATTCACCCTCTGAATGGCACACATACACAATCCATGTCTCAATTGTCTCAAGGCTTCAAAATCCTTCTTTAACCTGTCTCCTCCCCTTCACCTACACTGATTGAAGAAGGTTTAACAAGTGACATCAATAAGGTGATCATATCTTTCACCTGGAGTCACCTGGTCAGTCAATGTCATGGAAAGAGCAGGTGTTCCTAATGTTTTGTCCACTCGGTGTATGTGTAAGTGCTATTAAAAAGTAATTAATTGTATGTACTGTATGGTGTATCTTCCTTTTTTAACCATGTTAAAAGTAAAGATACCTTCATAGAAAATGACTCAAGTAAAAGTAAAAGTTACCCGGTAAATTCTACTTGAATAAAACGTCTAAAAGTATTTGGTTTGAAATATACTGAAGTATCAAAAGTAAAAGTACAAATCATTTCAAATTCCTTATTTTAAGCAGATGGGGTCATTTTCTTGTTTTTGTTATTTACGGAAAGCAAATGGGCACACTCAAACATAATTTACAAACAAAACATTTGTGTTTAGTGAGTTCGCCAGATCAGAGGCAGTGGGGATGATCAGGGATGTTCTCTGTTTAGTGAGTCCTCCAGATCAGAGGCGGTAGGGATGACCAGGGATGTTCTCTGTTTAGTGAGTCCTCCAGATCAGAGGCAGT
>NW_019944524.1:29106-58102 GCF_002910315.2 Salvelinus sp. IW2-2015 | reverse complement strand
CCTCGTTATGGGTTGATCTGTTAGGTTGACCTGTTAGGTTGACCTGTTAGGTGACCGTTAGTTGACTGTTAGGTTGACCTGTTAGGTTGACCTGTTAGCGTTGACTGTAGTTGAGTAGGTGACCTGTTTAGGTTGACCTGTATAGGTTGACCTGGTTAGGTGATTGTTAGCGGTTGAGCCTGTTAGGTGATCCTGTTAGGTTGACCTGTTAGCGTTGAATCTGTAGGTGACTCGTTAGGTTGACCTGTTTAGTTGACGCGTTAGGTTTTGACCTGTAGGGCTTGACCTTTACGTTGACCTGTTAGGTGTCTTGTTGGTTGACCTGTTAGGTTGATCCTGTTACGTGACCTGTTTAGGGTTGACCTGTTAGGTTGACCCTGCTGTCTACCTGACTAGCCTTATCGCTGACTCAAGTCAAGGGTTGTTCACTATCTAAATAGCAGGGTGTGAAGTACTACAGTAAAAATACCCTAAAGTACTACTTAAGTTAATTTTTGGGGGATGATCTGTACTTTACTATTTATATTTGTGACAACTTTTACTTTTATTCACTACATTGCTAAAAGAACATTGGTGTACTTTTTACTCCATACATTTCCCTGACACACAAAAAGACTTGTTACATATTTGAATGCTTAGCAGAACAGGAAAAATGTAAAATTCACACAATTTATCCAACAAGAACACATCCCTGGTAATCCCCTACTGCCTCTGATCTGGAGGACTCACTAAACAGAGAACATCCCTGGTCATCCCCACTGCCCTCTGATCTGGAGACTCCTAAACAGAGAACATCCCTGTCATCCCCACTCCTCTGATCGGAGGACTCACTAAACAGGAGAACATCCCTGGTCATCCCTACCCCCTGATCTGGAGACTCACTAAAAACAAGAGAACATCCCTGGTCATTCCCACTGCCTCTGATCTGAAGATCTCAAACTAAACAGAGAAAAACAATCCCTGGTCATTCCCAACAGGTCAACCTAACAGGTCAACCTAACAGGTCAACCTAACAGATCAACCTAACAGGTCAACCTAACAGGTCAACCTAACAGGTCAACCTAACAGGTCAACGTAACAATAGACTCTAAGTGGCTCTGGATAAGAGCATCTGATAAATAGCACAGATTGCAATATAAATGCAGACAGACAGAACTGCTGTGGCGCACAGACGCCTGGCTAGGTTAAGTAAAGTTAGCTGCACTGTAAATGTACCACGTTGTCGACTAAAGTGCTCTGTCCCCTTAGTTTAGTGCTGTGGGTAATGACTATGAGGTACTCTAGGGGCTGGGTCCCAGACGGCATCCTATTCCATATATAGTGCACTACTTTTGACCAGAGCCCTATGGAACCCTATTCCCTATATAGTGCACTACTTTAGACTAGAGCCCTATGGAACTCTATTCCCTATATAGTGCACTACTTTAGACCAGAGCCCTATGGAACTCTATTCCCTATATAGTGCACTACTTTAGACCAGAGCCCTATGGAACCCTATTCCCTATATAGTGCACAACTTTTGACCAGAGCCATATGGAACCCTATTCCCTATTATAGTGCACTACTTTAGACCAAAGATAGGATTGCCAAATCATGGTAACTTTGCAAAAATTCCCTGGTTTTCCACACATCCTAGTTGGAGGACCCCCGTATTTTCTCCCTATTCCCTCGTAATTCCAGGAACATTCCCACCAGCATTTCTGGAAAACCAGGGAATTTGGGGCCAGAATGATGCAACCTTAACCAGAGCCCATACCTATTCCCTATATAGGGCTCTGGTCTAAAGTAGTGCACTATATAGGGAATAGGGTTCCATATGGCTCTGGTCAAAAGTAGTGCACTATATAGGGAATAGGGTTCCATAGGGCTCTGGTCTAATGTAGTGCACTATGTAGGGAATAAGGTTCCATAGGGCTCTGGTCTAAAGTAGTGCACTATATATAGGGAATAGGGTTCCATAGGGCTCTGGTCTAAAGTAGTGCACTATATATAGGGAATAGGGTTCCATAGGGCTCTGGTCTAAAGTAGTGCACTATATAGGGAATATGGTTCCATAGGGCTCTGGTCTAAAGTAGTGCACTATGTAGGGAATAATCTGCCATTTGGGACTCACACTGAGATTGACAGGTCAGGAGGAGGCCTCTCATTGATCTCTGAGGCTCACAGGGCCTGACTGTACATCAGTGGTTCTCCCAGTACGGCCCAGAGGGGAAAACAGTCCGTTTGTAGTTACCTTGTTTGATCTGTCCCTGCATGGCCGGACTGGAGACCTGAGGGGGTACTGCAGTCTTTTTGGGGGTCTCAGGGGCTCCGGGTCTAGGAGGCCTGGAGAACAGAACACCACAAAGACGCCATCAAATATTTAACAGAGAGAAGCTTGAAATGCTGTCTCCGTGTGCTGTGTAGAATCAACAAGCTTAGCGGTGGGGGGGGGGGGGTGTGTGTGTGCGTGCGTGCGTGCGTGCGTGCGTGCGTGCGTGCGTGCGTGCGTGCGTGCGTGCGTGCGTGTGTGTGTGTGTGTGTGTGACAGAGAGGTTATGAATAACAACAAATCATTACTATCAGTGTTTTCCCAATGTGCATTTAGCAGCGGCGGAACGTTTAAAGGGATAGTGCGAGATTTTGGCAACTAAGCCCTTTTATCAACTTACAACAGAATCAGATGAACTCATGGATACCATGTTTATGTCTCTGCGTCCCGTTTGAAGGAAGTTGCTACCAAGCGTTAGCACAATGACTGGAAGTCTATGGGGGAAACTTCCAGCATGCTAGCTGTTCCCTTAGACTTCCAGTCATTGTGCTAACGCTAGGTAGAAATTGCTTGTGAAAAACTACCTTTCAACTTCCTTCAAACTGCACGCAAAGACATAATGGTATCCATGAGTAAATCTGACTCTGGGGGAAGTAGAAAAAAACGTGCTTAATTGGCCAAATCGCATAGTATTCCTTTAAGATCAGAGTGACAAGGTATATTTGTAGCACACAGAGTGGAGGAGTGGTGTGAATGAGAGCCACGAGCGAACAGATACTGCTGGCTCCTCCTGGCGAGCATCAGTTATATTTCGGATGGCGTCAACATAATTACATTTTCATGCATTTTAGAATAGAATGGCTTTTAAAAAAGTCCTCCAGAAGTGACATTTTCAGTCGTCGTTCAGAAAACAAATCTCCCAGGGGGCCATTTGCCCAGATCTCTCCAAGCCACCGCTGCTGAAAAAAAAAATCCTAAAGGAAACACAGATTATACAAACTTTCTCAATTCCCCTTCTCATTTCGGGTAAGTACATGTTCGGATGTGGACTGTTCTGTTGTATCTATCTATTAGTTGAAATGAAGAAAGATATTTGTTTCTCGGCCCACAATGTTAAAGAAGGAGCCCAATCATTACTTCCTATAACTCAAGCTCTTTGTTTTGGTTGATCGTGTCCCATGACCTGGATTCTAACCTTTATTTTAAGCTTTTTACAGAAATTTGTTTTACTTTTTAATATATATTTTTTTACAGTTGTCAGAGGATGGTGCTGGACAATCTGACAAAAAAATAAAAGGGGAAAGTTTGATGAAAAAGTTTTAAATAAAAGTAAAAAATCCAGGTTATGTGATAGGATGAACCAAAGCACAGAGCCCTACCCATAACACCTGCAGCTCTCCCAAACTGCAGTGCTCATCCTACCAGGGTTTCCCCCCTTCCTGACTGAATCACCAGGGCCAGATACACCTTAACACACATACAGACGCAGTGTAGTCAAGAAACGGGTTTCCAAATGTTATATACGCACATTATTTCCACACTATGAGGTTGGAATAATACTGTGGAAATGATGATAATGCCCTTTTAGTGTAAGAGCTGTTTGAAAAAGACCACCTGAAATGTTTACATGTTTTGGTGGGATGGAGTTTGGACCTGCCTGGTGACGTCACCTGCCTGGTGACATCACTAGTTAATAGACCAATAAGAGAATTCCAAACCTCTCTGCCAATAACTGCTAGTTTTCAGTTGACCCCTCCCCACTCAGACCACCCACAGACAGTCCTAGCTAAATTCTTGCTTGAAAAACTTGCTATTTTCTGAAAAACTATTTTTGTTTCTTTTTGACCATTTTGATTGAAAACAATCAATCAATCAAATGTGTTTATAAAGCCCTTCTTACATCAGCCGATGTCACAAAGTGCTGTACAGAAACGCAGCCTAAAACCCCAAACAGCAAGCAATGCAGGTGTAGAAGCACGGTGGCTTGGGAAAAACTCCCTAGAAAGGCCAGAACCTAGGAAGAAACCTAGAGAGGAACCAGGCTATGAGGGGTGGCCAGTCCTCTTCTGGCTGTGCCGGGCGGAGATTATAACAGAACATGGTCAAGATGTTCAAATGTTCGTCACAGTAAGGTACTTAATTGTTACCCAGAAATGAGTTAATATTAAAGATAATCACGGCTGCATTGGATCTTAAACTGTTAGCCTCCCCTGTGAACCCTACAGCCCACAGTCTCCCCTTTGAAAACTGCTCACCGCCCGTTCCATTCTGCCGACTGCACCTGTTGCATTTGGACTAATGAAGCGAATGAAGAGTATAGCAGATCTCTCTTGTTAGCTAAAGCCTTGATACAAGTAGACTATATGTGCTACTGAGTCTAACATCTAACACTAACAGGTTGCCTGTGATCCTGGGATATTACAATTCCTGTGTCTGGAGGGAAAAAAACGTTGAAACGTTTTCTCTGACAAACAAGTTATTCTCTCGGGAGAGTAAAGAGCAGAGCAACGTTAGTGAGAGTGAAGTTCGGCGCAGAAAGAGAAGTCTGTGGTCTTTAATGTTAAAGACAGCTACTGTGGTTCTGTGGTCTTTAATGTTAAAGACAGCTACTGTGGTTATGTGGTCTTTAATGTTAAAGACAGCTACTGTGGTTCTGTGGTCTTTAATGTTAAAGACAGCTACTGTGGTTCTGTGGTCTTTAATGTTAAAGACAGCTACTGTGGTTCTGTGGTTGCCATGGCGCCATGAGGCAGCCTAAACAGAGAGCTTTGTACATTTAGTACATATTATTTTTATTATTAGTATTATTATTAGTATTATTAGTATTATTATTATTAGCTCATTGTAGATTAGTAGATTGAATATACCGTATCTGGTTGTTTTTACCCACAGAGATGTAGGACTGATGGCAGGTTGGCTTGTCTGGTTTGGCTAGCTAATATCTGCATTTAAAAAGAGACATCTCAGCACCGACTGCTTCTTGATCAACGAGACCTGACTGCATTGTGGAAATGGCATGGAGCGTGCAGTGAGCATGACTACTGCTCTGGACTGATGTGTGGGGAGCTTTTAGAGCTGTAGCAGCTGCAGAGGTATCACCCAAGTGGGTGCTACGTTGTGGAGAAGTACTACAGGCTACAAAGAGAAGAGTCACAGCTTCACGGTCCCAATCTTGCCGTCAACTTCCTGTCCCTTGTAGAAACTGCTCACCCTCTGGTGAGTGGGTCTGGCCATCCATGTTGTTGACTAGCTTCCAGTACCTGCAGAGGTATCACCCAAGTGGGTGCTACGCTGTGGAGAAGTACTACAGGCTACAAAGAAGCAGTGGTGGAAAAAAAGTACCTAATTGTCATACTTGAGTAAAAGTAAAGAAACCTTAATAGAAAAGGACTCAAGTAAAAGTGAAAGTCATCCAGTAAAATACTACTTGAGTAAAAAGTCTACAAGTATTTGGTTTTAAATATACTTAAGTATCAAAAGTAAAAGTATGAATATATTAAGCAAACCAGACGGCACTATTTTTTATTTATGGATAGCCAGTGGCACACTCAAACACTCAGACATAATTTACAAACAAAGCATTTGTGTTTAGTGAATTTGCCAGATCAGAGGCAGTAGGGATGACCAGGGATGTTCTCTGTTTAGTGAGTCTTCCAGATCACGAGCAGTAGGGAATTGACCAGGGATGTTCTCTGTTTAGTGGAAGTCTCAGCATCAGAGGAGCAGTAGGTCATGACCGGGATGATTGTTCTCGTTATGTGGTCCTCCAGATCAGAGGCAGTAGGATGAACAGGGATGTTTCTTCTTGATAAGTGTGTAAATTGGACCGTTTTCTGGTCCTGCTAAACATTTAAATGTAACTGAGTAGTTTTGGTGTCAGGAAAAATGTTATGCAGTAAAAAAGTACACTATGTTCTTTAGAATGTATTGAAGTTAAAGTAAAAGTTGTCAAAAATGTAAAATAGTTAAAGTACAGATACCCCCCAAAAATAGACTTAGAGTGAATACTTTAGTATTTACTTGAAGTACTTACCCCACTGCAGGAAGTAGTTGAGCTAGAGGACGGACAATTCATAATGCTTCACCAATATCTGGCACTCACCATCACTCACTCAGTTTAGGATATTAAAAGTTCAGATCACTGATCTTACTGAGAGGAGTCCCGCTCTATAGCTAAGGACTAATGTCTATCTGTAGCAGACAGCCATGATATTTATTATTTTAATTTTTTATTTTACCTTAAATTTATATACAGTTTTTTCTCATTGAGATTAATATCTCCTTTTCCAAGAGAGGACTGGTCCAATAGCCAAGGTTATAGTCTGAGACAGCCCTCTGAGCTGCTAGCTGTAGTAGACAGCCAAGTAATAGTCTATCTAACCAGCCAGTGAGACTACTAGTTGTAGTAGACAGCCAAGGGCGTGGTTCTCTGAGGACTAGCTAGCTGTACGTAGACAGCCAAGGGCAGTCTTTCTCTGAGGCTAGCTAGGCTGTAGAGTAGGACAGCCAAGGGCAGTGTTTCTCTGAGGTAGCTAGCTGGTAGTAGACAGCCACGGGCAGATGTTTCTCTGAGGCTAGCTAGCTGTAGGAGACAGCACGGCAGTGTTTCTCTGAGCAGCTAGCCTGTAGTAGACAGACCACGGGCAGTGTTCTCTCTGAGGCTTAGCTAGCTGTAGTAGAACTAGCCACGGCAGTGGGTTCTCTGAGGCTAGCTAGCATGTAGTAGAACAGGCCACGGGGCAGTGTTTCCTCTGAGGCTAGCTAGATGGTAGTAGACAGCCACGGGCCAGTGTTCTCTAGGCTTAGCTAGCTGTAGTAGACGCCACGGGCAGTGTTTCTCTGGGCTAGCTAGTTGTAGTAGACAGCATGGGCAGTGTTTCTCTGAGGCTAAGGCTAGCTGTAGTAGTAGACAGCCACGGGCAGTGTTCTCTGAGCTAGCTAGCTCAGTAGACAGCCAAGGGCAGTTGTTTCCCTCTTGGGCTCAGCTACTGTATAGACAGCAACGGGCAGTGTTTCTTCTGAGGCTAGCTAGCCTGTGTAGACAGCCCGGGCAGTGTTTCTCTGAGGCTAGCTAGCTGGTAGTAGACAGCCCACGGCCGTTGTTCTCTGAGGCTAGCTAGCTGTAGTAGACAGCACGGGCAGTGTTCTTCTCTGAGGCTAGCTAGCCTGTTGTAGACAGCCACGGCCAGTGTTTCTCTGAGCAGCAGCTGTAAGTAGACAGGCACGGGCGTGATTTCTTTGAGGCTAGCTAGCTGCAGGGGAAGTTTGGTGCCAGCCTGAATTGCTATTCATTCACGGTAATGTACACATTTATTAAAAAATAAAATTGGAGATAGAAGCAAGATAGAATTTTAGGAGCGATCAGGGGTTTATTGGTCCTGTCTTTATAAAAGAGTTGTTCAATGCTTCGCTAGGCAGAGACTGCCAAATACTTCTATCAGACCATAGATGTAATAGGGCTCGTCCACTGTTTATCCTCACAGAAGCCAGGCCAGGCCAGAGTATTGCACCTAAATGGTACCCTATTCCATATTCAGTGCATACTTTTGACCAGTGCCCATAAGGCTACATAGGTGCACTATTGTAGGAAATTAGGGCCATCTTGGGACGCAAACAGGAGAATGCACTTCCTCTAACACCGACATTCTTAAAGGTGGAAGGCCATCAACATCCTAAGCTAGCTTAGATAGGATGTGTCCATATACTAGATGTGTTACTTTAGGCTACTAAGATATGATGTGTAAGGCCTTCTAAGGATTATATGTGTTAACTACGCCTACTAAGATGCTGTACTAGGGCCTAACTAGATATGATTTATAGGCCTACTAAGATGTGTACTAGGCCTACTAGAGTATGATGTGTACTGTGGCCTACTAATATTGATGTGTACTAAGCTACTAATATTGATGTGACGTAGGCCTACTAAGATAATATGTGTCACTAGGACTACTAAGATAATTGATGTGTACTTGGACCTCTAAGATATGATGTGTACTTAGGCCTACTAAGATGTTGTACTAGCCTTACTAAGATATTGATTGTACTAAGGCCTTTACTCAATATATGATGTTTACTAGGCCTAACTAATAATGATGTGTACTAGCCTACTATATATGATGTAGTACTAGGCCTACTAAGTATGATGTCTGTACTAGGGCCTACTAAGATGATGTACTAGCGCCTTACTAAGATGGTGTAACTAGCCTTACTAAGATATGATGTGTACTAGGCCTGACTAATATACTGATGTCGTACTAGCCTACTAATATATGATGGTATAGGCCTACTAAGATATGATGTGATACTGGGCCTATAAGATGTGTACTAGGCCTACTAAGATATGATGTGTACTTAGGCCTACTAATATATAGATGGTATAGGCCTACTAATATATGATGTGTACTAGCCTACTAATATATGTGTGTTAACTAGGCTACTAAGATAGATTGTGTTACAGGCTATAAGATATGAATGTGCACTAGGCTACTTAAAGATATGATGTGTCTGGGCCTACTCAGATATGATGTGTACTGCGCCTAGCAAGATATGATGTTGTACTAGGCCTACTAAGAATTGATGTGTACAGGCCTAAGAAATATGATGTGTACTAGGCAGCCTACTAAGAATTGATGTTACTAGGCCTAATAAGTATTGATGTGGTACTAGGTCTACTAAGATATGATGTGTTTACTATTGCCTACTCAGAGATATGATGTGTACATGGCCTACTAATATTATGATGTGTCACTAAGCCTTGACTAATATTATTGATGTGTACTAGGCCTACTAAGATTAAGATGTGTACTAAGGCCTACTAAGATTATGATTGTACTAAGCCTACTTAATTATATGATGTGTCTGGACCTACTAGATAAGATGTGTACTAGGCTACTAAGATTATGATGATTGCTACTAGGCTGACCTTACTAAGATAAGATGTGTATAGGCCTACCTAAAGATATGATGCTGTACGAGGCCTACTTAAGATATGATGTGTACTAGCGCCTACTAAGATTATGATGTTGTACAGCCTACTAAGATATGTGTTGCTACTAGGCCTACTAAGATATGGATGTGTACTAGCGACCTACTAAGATATGATGTGTACTAGGCCTTACTTAAGAAATGATATGTACTTAGGCCTAATAAATTATTGAGTTAGCCACTAGGTTACTCGATGTGACCTAGGCCTACTAAGACTAATGATGTTGTACTAAGCCTTACATAAGATATGATGGTGTACTAGCCTACTAAGAATATGATGCTGACCTAAGCCTACTACTAAAGACTCGAATGTACTTAGAGCCTACTTGATATGAGTGTCTGGGCTAGAGCATGAGTTACTAGGCCTACTAAGATTGATGTGGTACGAGGCCCTACTAAGATATTTGATGTGTATACTAGCCTACTAACGGATATGATCTGTATCTAGGCCTCAGCCTAATGATATGACTGTGTACTTAGGAAACTACGTAAGGATTATGTGTGTCCTAGAGGCTACTAAGATATTGATGTGTCACTAGGCCTACTAAGACTATGATGTGTACTAGGCCTACTAAGACTTGATGTGTACTAGTCCTTACTAGATATGAGTGTGTACTAGGGCCTAACTAAGATAATGTGATGTGTTTCTGGAGTCTCACTAGATATGATTGGTGACTAGGCCTACTAGATATTGATGTGTACGAGGCCTACTAAGAATATGATGTGTACTAAGCCTACTAGATTGATTGTTATAGGCGTATAAGATTGATGTGTACTTAGGCCTCTAAGATATGATATGTCTAGCTAAAGATTATGATGTGCACTAGGGCCTACTAAGATATGATGGTTGTACTAGGTGCCTACTAAGATATGAGGTGTACTGGTCCACTAAGATATGTATTGTACTGGCCTCTAAGAATTGATGATGTACTGGCTACTAACTAAGATGCTGTACTAGGCAGCCCTATAAGATATGATGTGTTTACTAGGCCTATAAGATATTGATGGTGGTACTAGGGCCTATAGATTGATGTTTGTATTAGGCTACTAAGATATGGATGTGTATCTAGGCTACTAAGATATATGTGTACTAGGCATGCATCCTAAGATTAAGATGTGTACTTAGGCCTCTGATTATGATTGATACCCTAGGCGCCTACTAAGATATGATGTGTACTAGGCCTTACTAAGATATTGATGTGTCTGCCTACTAAGACATGCATGTGCACTAGGCTACTCAAGAATGAATGTGTACTAGGCATGCCTACTAAAGATATGATGTGGTACTTAGGCCTAATAAGCAGATGTTATAGGCTACTAAGTATTGATGTGGACTTAGGTGCCTACTAAGATATTATGTTGTCCTAGGCCTAATTAAGATAGATGTGTCTACGGCCTACTAAGATTGATGTGCACTAGGCCACTAAGATATGATGTGTACTAGGCTTACTAGGATATGATGTGTTACTGGGCCTCTAAGATTTGATGTGTTACTAGGCCTCTTAATTATTATGTGTACGAGGCCTACTAAGATATGATGTTGTACTACGCCTCAAGATATGATGTTGTACTAGGCCTACTAGATATGATGTGACTAGCCTACTAAGATATAATGATACTGGCCTTACTAATGTATGTGGGGCACTTAGCCTACTAGATTCTGTGTACTAGGCCTACTAAGATATTGTTTGACTAGGCCCTACGAAAGACTAATGATGTGTACTAGGCCTACTAAGATATGATGTTGTTCTGGGCCTACTAAGATATGATGTTGTACTAGCCTACTAGATATGTGGTACGAGGCCTACTAAGATATGAGGTGTACGAGCCTACTAAGGATATGATGTTGTTACTAGCCCTACTAAGATTGATGTGTACTGCCTACTTAAGATAATGATATTGTCTAGGCCAATAAGATATTTGATGTGCACTAGCTACTAAGATATGATGTTTGTACTAGGCTACTAAATTGATGTGTACTAGGCCTACTAAGATATGATGTTACTTGGGCCTACTGATATGATGTGTCTGGGCCTTCTAAATAAGATGTGTACTAGGCAGCCCTACTAAGAATGATGTTTACTAGGCCGACTAAGATATTGATGGTGTACTAGGGCCTACTAAGATATGCTGTGTACTAGGCCTACTAAGTTTATGATGCTGTACTAGGCCTACTAAGATATGATGTGTACTAGGCCTACTAAGATATGATGTGTACTAGGCCTACTAAGATATGATGTGTACTAGGCCTACCTAAGATATGATGTGTACTAGGCCTAATAAGATAAGATGTGAACTACAATGTGCACGAAGTCTACTGACTTAAATTAATTCATGTCAGTGGGTTGTTATTAAAGCTACTATTTTATATGGACAGATGTGTGTTTGAAAGCATTAGGCCATGGCTGGGGGTTAATGCATTGTGTAATGGGCTTTCTGGAAGTTGGAAGACCTGTGGCATCAAGTTCTGGAGCTTCTTCTTTAATTCTAACTAGTCGAGAAGGAACACGGAATCTATTCTAGAAGGAATCTATTCTAGAAGGAATCTATTTCTAGAACATAAATCTACAATGGCGACATGAAAAAAACAACGATTTGAAATATTGTAGGACTGGCTTGGACCAATTATATGGCTGGCAGAGAATAAGTTTTGTGTGGACTTTTCTCAGTCCGCACCTCTATCTGTACCCACTTTCTTTTATATGATGCGAGTCTGTCTTTTCGTCCGCTCCCCTGTTTTATGTACGATAATAACACAAACACATGAAAGGGCGCCGGGACGGCCGTCGACAGACTTCACGTTACATCATTCAGCTCCCTACGGGACTTAGACATCTTACAATCAGACCACATCCTCTCCTCTCTCTGCTCTCTGTACAAATAGCTAACTAAGTCTGGAAAACTCCTCAATACTGCCCAGAAAGACCCCCAGCCTGTGGAGCAATCATCCCCAATACAAGGCACCCCACACCAGGCCAAGGGCCCACAGCAGCCATGGGGCCTGGATGTATTATAGACTGGGCTCCAGCCCCGACAGTAGGTTTCTGAGGAGACATACAGGTAAACAATAGACCACCAGGCTAAGACTTAGGATCCACCCATTATGCATAGGACTCTTTCAGGATCTGTATACAAGGCGGTGTCAGAGGAAGGCCCTAAAAATTGTCAAAGACTCCAGCCACCCAAGCCGTAGTCTGGCAAGCGGTACCGAACAACAAGTTAGGACCCTGAACAGCTTCTACCTCCAAGCCAAAAGACTGCTAAATAGTTAGTTAAATACTTAAATAGTTAACCAGTTAACCAAATAGCTACCCAGACTATCTGCATGGACGCTTTTTGCACTTACGTTGCTGCTAGGGTTTATTATCTATCCTATTCCCTAGTCACTTTATCCATACCTACAGTATATGTACATATCTACCTCAATTACCTCATACCCCCGCACATCGACTCGCTACTGGTACCCCCGCACATCGACTCGCTACTGGTACCCCTGCACATCGACTCGCTACTGGTACCCCTGCACATCGACTCAGTTACTTGGTAACCCTGCACATATCTACCAGTACTGGTACCCCTGCACATCGGACTCAGTACTGGTACCCCTGCACATCGACTCGCTACTGGTACCCCTGCACATCGACTCGCTACTGGTACCCCGTGCACGAACTCGCTACTGGTACCCCTGCACATCGACTCAGTACTGGTACCCCTGCACATCGACTCAGTACTGGTACCCTGCACATCGACTCGCTACTGGTACCCCTGCACATGACTCGCTACTGGTACCCCTGCACATCGACTCAGTACTGGTACCCTGCACATCGACTCGCTACTGTACCCTGCACATCGACTCAGTACTGGTTACCCTGCACATCGACTCGCTACTGGTACCCCTGCACATCGACTCAGTACTGGTACCCCTGCACATCGACTCAGTACTGGTACCCCTGACAATCGACTCAGTACTGGTTACCCTGCACATCGACTCGCTACTGGTACCCCTGCACATCGACTCGCTACTGGTACCCCTGCACATCGACTCAGTACTGGTACCCTGCACATCGACTCGCTACTTGTACCCCTGCACATCGACTCAGTACTGGTACCCTGCACATCGACTCAGTACTGGTACCCCTGCACATCGACTCAGTACTGGTACCCCTGCACATCGACTCATACTGGTACCCCTGCACATCGACTCAGTACTGGTTACCCTGCACATCGACTCGCTACTGGTACCCCTGCACATCGACTCGCTACTGGTCCCCTGCCACATCTACTGGTACCCCTGCACATCGACTCGCTACTGGTACCCCTGCACATCGCTCAGTACTGGACCCACTGCACATCGACTCAGTACTGGTACCCTGCACATCGACTCAGTACTGGTACCCCTGCACATCGACTCAGTCTGGTACCCCTGCACGTCGACTCAGTACTGGTACCCTGCACATCGACTCAGTACTGGTACCCCTGCACGATCCTACTCGAGTTACTGTGTAACCCCTGCACATCGACTCATACTGGTACCCCTGCACATCGACTCAGTACTGGTACCCCTGCACGTCCGACTCAGTACTGGTACCTGCACCTCGACTCAGTACTGTACCCCTGCACATCGACTCCAGACGGTACCCCTGCACATTTGACTCAGTGCTGCCAGAAGTAGAGCCCTCTACAACGGAGCAGGTAAGACTCTTGGCCCGAAGTAGAGCTCCTCTACAAGACAAGCAAGGCTCTGGCCAGGGTGGCCTCTACAAGGTACAGGAAGACTCTTGGCCAGAAGGTATGAGCCTCTACAGGAACAGGAAGACTCTGGACAGGAAGTAGAGCCCTCTAAAGGTACAGGAAGACTCTGGCCAGAAGTAGAGCCCTCTACAAGGAACAGGAAGACTCTGGCCAGAAGTAGAGTCCTCTACAAGGAACAGGAAGACTCTGGCCAGAAGTAGAGTCCTCTACAAGGAACAGGAAGACTCTGGCCAGAAGTAGAGCCCTCTACAAGGAACAGGAAGACTCTGGCCCGAAGTAGAGTCCTCTACAAGGAACAGGAAGACTCTGGCCCGAAGTAGAGTCCTCTACAAGGAACAGGAAGACTCTAGCCAGAAGTAGTGCACTATACAGGACATAGGGTGCCATTCCAGTCACAACCTAGCAAGACCAAGCATCCATCCATCCCTCACCTGTTTGAAGATCTTGTTGGCCAGGAAGGACCCTCCCTTGTCAGCTGCTCCCTGGGCCTTCTGGAGGGTCTCAGGGGAGACCAGGCTGGAGTTGGGCCGCTGGGCCTCCTCCGTCAGCAGCTGGATGATCACAGACTCCACGTCAAAGAACAGGACATGCATGTCAGGGTSTGTCAGATTGGTCTTCATGGCCTGCACCACCAGACTGTTGTTGGAGTACTTCTGCAGGTTGCCCTGGGAAACACAAAGACCGATGTATTGATAAGGAGAAGGGACACCTTCACATTAATGTCTTAACTAAGACATGACCAGATATCTTGCACAAGGAATTGTGGGTACTGTAGTACACCATGCTACAGAGGAGAAATTAAAGGATGGATTTGGAAGACGGATGGATTCTATGACATTCTGACAAGGTTCTCTAATTAATGTTGGATAATAATGGATAATACATAGCAGAAAACTCAGATATACTGTATTTTCCGTGTAACAAATGTGGAATAATGTTATATTGTCTTTTTTCTTCAACCTGGATATGTGCATGTTCATAAACTCTTTGACATAGCCTTGCTATCTCAATAATCCCCATGTTTCCCTTCCATTCACTGTGTCTGGATTCATGAGCAAAATGCCCCCACTCCTCAGTCAGTCTCATTGTCCTTCTGTTTTAGATTCAGGTTTAGTCATCACGGTCTGTAACAACCTGGCATATTTCACCTCCAATGTCCCCAAGCCTTTCACTGAATCTCATTCTGTTTTCTAACCACAGCAAGTCTCATTTGCAAACATGCTAATCCCTATTCAATTGTAATTCAATTTGAAGGCCCCATGCACTACACACTTTGCATAGGTAAGGATGTTAACATAGAAATGAACCAGATCTGCAATGACTGGACCCTCAGAACGTCATTTTCCTCCTTTCTACCGGGAGGGAGAAAGAGAAAGAGAGAGAGAGAGAGAGAGAGAGAGAGAGAGAGAGAGAGAGAGAGAGAGAGAGATACAGCAGCAAGATTTGTGACCTGTTGCCACAAGAAAAGGTCAACTAGTGAAGACTAACACCATTGTAAATACAACCATATTTATGCTTATTTATTTTCCCTTTTGTACTTTAAATTTGTAGATCATTACAACACTGTATAATATGATATTGGTAATGTCTTTAATCTTTTGGAACTTCTGTGAGTGTAATGTTTACTGTTCATTTTTATTGTTTATATCCCTTTTGTATATTATCTACTTCACTTGCTTTGGCAATGTTAACATATGTTTCCCATGCCAATAAAGCCCTTGAATTGAAAAGAGACAGAGATACAGAGAGAGAGACAGAGAGAGCGAAAGAGAGACAGACAGACAGACAGACAGCAGACAGACAGACCAGACAGACAGACAGACAGACAGACAGACAGACAGACAGACAGACAGACAGACAGACAGAGCAGACAGGGAGAAGTGGCTGCTGTTGCTGGGTCCCCTAGCCCTTCAAACAACCCTCTCACCCCCTCTCCTTCTCCCCATCCTGCATCTGCTCCGTCCGGGAGGGAGAGCTCAATAGACATCACAGTAAGGTCTATCTCTGACAATTAGCACACTGAGGGTCACTACTGTCCCGTGCTCAATGGTATTATAAGGGGCTTCAAATGGGCGCTGCTGGTATGCAACAGTGATCACAGAGTAGACGGAGTAAGGCTGGGCCCGGCGTATAGGGGAGAGGAGGGGGTGGACGGAGGGAGTCTAACAGCGTACAGCAGGCTGGACTTATCTGCTACAGAGAGAAGAGGACACAAGGGTTAACAGACTAACTAGTTTACACCTCCCAATGACAAAGCCACGGACGGACGGACGGACGGACGGACGGACGGACGGACGGACGGACGGACGGACGGACAGACAGACAGACAGACAGACAGACAGACAGACAGACAGACAGACAGACAGACAGACAGACAGAGCGAGAGAGAGAGCGCCTTAGCTCATAGAGCAGGAATTGTTTATGTAGTGTGAGGCAGCTTGATGTTCCATACACCCCCTGGACAGGAACACTAGTCTATCTCCTGTTTCTGTAGTGAGACACGCTTGGATGTACAGTACACCCTGGACAGGGAACTAGTCTATCTCCTGTTACTGTAGTGAGGCAGCTTTGTGTACCAGTACACCCCCTGGACAGGACACTAGTCTATCTTCCTGTTTCTGTAGTGAGGACAGCTTGGTGTACCAGTACAAGCCTGGACAGGACACTAGTCTATCTCCTGTTCTGTAGTGAGACAGCTTGGTGTACCAGTACACCCCTGGACAGGACACTAGTCTATCTCCTGTTTCTGTAGTGGACAGCTTGGTGTACCAGTACAGCCCCTGGACAGGACACTAGTCTATCGCAGGGTCTATATGCCAGAGATGATGTATTACGGGAACTGCCAACATTAAGTAGCACGTTGTAAAGATTGAGATGTACATGGTGAAAAAAAAACAGTCATCGGAACTATTTGTTTTGAGTATAAAATTCAGTATTTACAGTAATATTTGTTGATTTTAAAGAGTAGTCAACGTGGTGGGTTGGTGGTGTTTTCTGAGTTGTTTTAACCGGTTATAAAGGGCCTTGTGTGCTGACTTCACCACGAGGGACGTGATCCTAACACCTGCATGCCAGCAGCCCTGCTCCTTTGTCCTACTGGTGGTCCAACCATCAAGCTTTACTGTCCGTTTGATGAGGGAAACAGCCATCAAAGCCACAGACCGGGCGCCGTGCTCAATTGTTCGACAGCTTGTCTGCTTCTCCAGGCAGCGTGAGACGCCTGTGTGTGTGTGTGTGTGTGTGTGTGTGTGTGTGTGTGTGTGTGTGTGTGTGTGTGTGTGTGTGTGTGTGTGTGTGTGTGTGTGTGTGTGTGTGTGTGTGTGTGTGTGGTGTGTGTGTGTGTGTGTGTGTGTGTGTGTGTGTGTGTGTGTGGACTGGATATTCCTCTGCTGGTGCTGGCTCCTGAAGGAGAGACAGCCAAAGCTAAACAGCTACGCCCTTACAATCACAGTGTGTGTGGCCCCAGACCAGCTCACAGCTTCCCCTGTTCAGTAATTAGCCTTTAATGGTGTCCTGACTGATTGGTGAGACACTGCACTTGCACCTGTGATACACTCACACAACACACACACACACACAACACACACACACACACCACCACACACACACACACACACACACACACCACACACACACACACACACACACCACCACACACACACAAACACACACACACACACACACACACCCACACACACACACACAGCAGAGAAGTGTGCACAAATATCCTGGACAATGCATCCTGCAGCAGCAGTACTGATATGCTCTGATCAGTGAGCTTAATTAGGTTTCTCTTTGAACTGCTTCTTCATGAAAAATAGATGTCTGGACAGCAGTGTTGCTGCAGTTTGTAGTGGATGAGGAAGGTTGCCTCTACAGGGCAAACGGCTGCTACAACAACAAGACAAGGGACCCTTCCCAACCCAGCTTCCCTAACCCTGTTCACCTCCTCCATCTTCCCCTAACCCTGTCACTTCCCCCAGCTTCCCTACCCTGTTCCACCTCCCCCAGCTTTCCCTAACCCTGTACACCTCTCCCAGCTTCCCTAACCCTGTCCACCTCCCCACAGCTTCCCCTAACCCTGGTTCCACCTTCCGCTCCATCTTCCCCTAACCCAGTCCACCTCCCCAGCTTTCCCTAACTGTCACCCCCTCTCGCTAACCCAGCCACCTCCCCATCTTTCCCCTAACAGTCCACCTCCCTCCATCTTCCCCTAACCAGTCCACTCTCCCTCCCTTCCACTCGTCACCTACACTCCATCCCCTCCCGTCCACCTCCCATTCCACCTCCTCCTCCCACCCTACCCCCCACTCCCCTACGTCCACCTTCATCGTACCTTCCACCTCCCTCCCATTTCTCCCTAACCCTGGCATCCCTCCTTCTCCTCCCTCACTCTCATCTCCCTAAACCCGCCAGTCCTCCACTCGCTAACCCTTCCACCCGTCTTCCACTACCCTGTCCACTCCCTCCATCTTCGCCCAAACCCTGTCCACCTCCCTCCATCTTCCCTAACCTCTGTCACCTCCCCTCAGTCCCTAAACCCTGTCCACCATCCCCCATCTTCCCTCTGTCCACCCATCTTCCACTAACCTGTCACTTCCGCTCCATCCTTGCCCCAAACCCTGTCACGCTCCCTCCATGCTTCCCTACACCCTGTCCACCTCCCCCATCTTCCCCTGTCCACCTCCCCCATCTTCTCCTAACCCAGTCCACCTCCCTCATCTTCCCCTAACCCTGTCCCCCATTCTATCATAGCTGAAGCTGCAGGGGTTAACGTCTTTCTATAGGCCCTCATGAGCGAGCACACACACAGGGGGGAAGGGGGGGGAACAAGGACTCTCTCTCATTTTCGCTCAGTTCCCATTAACCAGGGGTTTAGAACTGCAGGGTCAAATGCACAGAGGACAGACATATGTCTGATTCTCTACATCAACCACACACACACACACGCACCAGGGTTTCCGGAAAATGTTGCGCCGGGACATCTGACCTGCAGCATTTGAATTCACCAGACATCTGAGAAATGTACCAGCTCCATATGCATTGGGTGAATAGCCTGATTAAGAAGTCCACCCACGGTGCTTAGAATGACAGAAAATCACATTTTACATTATGGTAATTCATAATTCAGAACATGCAATTCAAGGATGCAACGAAGCGTGGTCCTTCTTACGGAATTCTGATGTGCACTTTGAAGATGTTAAAATAACTGTCCACGTTTACTTTTCCTCAGCTAACAAGATGTGTAACGAACAGCAAAATCACTAGCCTGTGTCAATCTACAGTGGTTCTTCAATTAAAAGTTGCAAGTTTATACTGCAGCACATTGACATTGATTGTGGTATACTACGGTACATTACGTCAGAGATTCCAGCGAGGATACGGAGGAGAAAAATGCTGCCCATATTTTCAAGACCTGAGCTATTTAATTTATTTATAAAAATGTCGTTTATTTAGGATATTTAGTTTATTGGTTTAGGCTTGGCCCTATTTAATAAGCTATTTGTCAGCATGAAGCTGAGTGACACAATCATTCGTGGCTTTGGTCCAAAATAAATAAATCACTGACACATTCTGCCTCTTTAACAGATCGTCTTTGATAAAGACCAAGTTAATTGGCTCGTGTTTGTGTGTGTGTGTGTGTGTGTGTGTGTGTGTGTGTGTGTGTGTGTGTGTGTGTGTGTGTGTGTGTGTGTGTGTGTGTGTGTGTGTGTGTGTGTGTGTGTGTGTGTGTGTGTTCAATTATTTGTGGTTACAGTGGTTACAATGAAGAATGTAAACCAAATAAACCAAATAAATCCTATTCATAATGAATAATCCAAAACACCTATTAGCCAATAGCGTTCGTATTTCATCAACAATGACAATTTTTCTAATTTAATTTACTGCGGGCCTAAGACCTACGGGTTTATCCTCCTGAATGAATGATTATATTGAGGAAATTAGGTGCCTCATATGATTTCCAAGAGCCGATCCGTTACAATAACATTCATTTATTTAGCCTAGTTGTATTCATGACTTCAGAATAGGCTATTTTTATTCTTTCCGGTATTAAATCATTTGTCTGCACGTCTATTCAACACTCGGATAAAAAAAGAAACCATGCCATGAATTAAGTACGATATATTTTTATTTTCACAATGCAATGGGGCACATTGACAACTAAACATCGCTTTGAAAGTACCTTCTAATAACCGATAATATAATATATATAATATATATAATATATAATATAATCAAATACTATAGTTGACATAACTCAATACATTTACATTTAATATTGTTTAGAAAGTGTAATTTAAACTTAAATAAACAATTCCCAGAATCGAATATAAGCTGAAAGAAATCCTACGTTTATTTAGTAGAGGCCTACTCAAACGTTTACCATATGGCCTGTGTGTGGTCTATGAACTGAAAGACTGAATTAAACAGCAAATAAAGTTACTAAAACAATAGCTTTAGGCAAAGTGAAAGGTAATTTAATTAGCAAAAATAATCCATTCATCATTTGAACAAAAGCATGAATTAGCCAACAAATAAAGATACTAAAAGAATAACTTCTAATAAAACAGTCCATTCATCAATCATATTAAAACAATTATTATTATTATTATTATTTTTTATATCCCAATGCCCCAGGGCAGTGATTGGGGACACAGTCCTGTGTAGGGTGCCGTCTTTCGAATGGGACGTTAAACGGGTGTCCTGGCTCTCTAAGGTCATTAAAGATCCCATGGCACTTATCATAAGAGTAGGGGTGTTAACCCTGGTGTCCTGGATAAATTCCCAATCTGGTCCTCATACCATCATGGTCACCTAATCATCCCCAGCGTACAACTGGCTCATTCATCCCCCCTCCTCCTCTCCCCTGTAACTAATCCCCAGGTCGTTGCTGTAAATGAGAAATGAGAGTTGTATTTTTCTACATTTGTCAGTCCACATGTTAAGTGTAATTGGATAAGAGCGTCTGCTAAATGACTTAAATGTTAAGTGTAATTCTACAATTTGATTAACCCAAGTTCTCTCTCAACTCCGGGACCACATGCCAGCTGATTTTTTGTTGTTGTTGCAGATGCAGGACTATAGTGCGAGAGGAGAGAGACACTTTGACAGAAACATTCACACCTCCATTAAATTTACAAAAGGATAGTCTAACAACTAGGCTAGGTGTGAAAAATCCACCAATTTGTGCCACAGTTTAGGCTACCAATAGATTCTGACGGTCAGACAGAGTTGAGTTCTATTGTAAAGTGCAGCCTAATGGCCAGAAAGGGCAAACTTGCAATGTATTAGAGGGTTGCGTCCTGTAAGGCCGTGTTATTACTACCTTAATATCACAGACGGAGTTGGATGTTCTGTTTAAGATGCATTACCATCATCTAAATGGGATTTCTGTCATTCTGCACAGTGGGTGGATGCCTTAATGGGTTATGCACCCAATGCATACGGTTCTGGGAAATGTCTTAAATGGCCTGCAAATTAAAATCTTCCCAGTCATGGTTGTATGGCGCCACAACTTCCTGGAAGGAGAATTTTATGAGTTACATATTTTTTATTTTACAGATGATTTTATCTTTTAAATTGAACCTTTATTTAACTAGGCAAGTCAGTTAAGAACAAATTGTTATTTACAATGACGGTCTACACCGACCAAACCCGGCCAACGCTGGGCCAATTGTCCGCCGCCCTATGGGACTCCCAATCACGGCCGGTTGTGATACAACCAGGGTCTGTTGTGACGCCTCCCTCACTGAGCTGCAGTGCCTTAGACCGTTACGCCACTCGTTACGCCGTTACGCCACTCGATAGGCCGATAACGTTCCAACCGGAGCATTCATTTTTGTCTACAGAGTAATGGAACACATGGCCATATCATGACTAGCGCGCGTGACTAGGAACTAGCATTCTGCCAGACCACTGACTCAAATAGCTGCCATCCGGCCCCACATCACACTAGAGGCTTCGTTCCACATTCTACTGACTGTTGACATCTAGTGGAAGGTGTAGGAAGTGCGAACAGATCCATATCTTATTGGGATGTGAATACACGATGAGTTTAACATCAACCAGCCCCAGAATTTCCACTTCCTGTTTGGAAGTTTGCCTGCCATATGAGTTCTGTTATACTCACAGACATAATTCAAACAGTTTTAGAAACTTCAGAGTGTTTTCTATCCAATAGTAATAATAATATGCATATATTAGCATCTGGGACAGAGTAGGAGGCAGTTCACTATGGGCACGCGATTCATCCAAAGTGAAAATGCTGCCCCCTATCCCAAACAGGTTCTCCCAAAAGCAATGAGTGACGCAACAGAGCAGAATGTTTAGCTTAAAATGTTGATCAACTATTATCACTTCACATTATAAGCGCAGCAATACGCACAAGGCTACTAGGCTACCTGCCACCCCGATACGCACAAGGCTACTAGGCTACATGCCAATGTTTGTTCCATAATGCAATTAACAGGAACATACCGTTGTCAAAGGGCATCGCACATACAAGCGGTTTCATGTGACAGATGAAAATAACCATTAGCAATTTTGAAAGAGGGGAGATCTAAAGATGTAACGACTAGCATCGGTTTCTAAGGCAGAGTCACTTTAATAACTCTACCTACATGTATATATTACCTCAATTACCTCAACTAACCGGTGCCCCCGCACATTGACTCTGTACTGGTACTCCCCTGTATATAGCCTCGCTATTGTTATTTTACTGCTGCTGTTTAAAGATTTTTTACTTTTATTTATTTTTTAAGATATTGTCTTAAAACTGCATTGTTGGTTGGGGGCTCGTAAATAAGCATTTCACTGTAAGGTCTACACCTGTTGAATTCGGCGCATGTGACAAATACAAGTTGATTTGATTTAATATGACTAGGATTGTGCCTTTGGCTAATGGACAATGAAATAAAATAAATTTCTCCACGGATATGGTCTGATTTTGGCTAGGCTACTTTGAAGCAAGGTAAGACATGGCTCATAATATGAAGTAAAATGTTAACGTTTAAAACAATGAGGTATATATTTTTAAAATGCATACTGCCTCCTGCTGTTTAGAAGTTGTGAAATACTTTTTGCAAAGTGGTGTGTCAGCTTTTCTCCCCCCCCAAAAAAATATACACAGTACCAGTCAAAGTTTGGACACACCTACTCATTCAAAGGTTTTTCTTTATTTTTACTATTTTCTACATTGTAGAATAATAGTGAAGACATCACAACTATGAAATAACACATATGGAATCATGTAGTAACCAAAAAAGTGTTAAACAAATCAAAATATATTTTATATTTGAGATTCTTCAAAGCAGCCACCTGTTGCCTTGACGACAGCTTTGAAAACTCTTGGCAACACTTTGTGTTGGTTACTACATGCTTTATTTCATAGATTTCATGCTTTATTTCATAGAGTTGATGTCTCCACTAATATTCTACACTATAGAAAATAGTAAAAATAAAGAAAAACCCTTCAATGAGTAGGTGTGTCAAACTATTGACTGGTACAGTATGTAAAAAATTATATATATATTTTTTTTTTAATCGGCCAAAAGCCAGCGCAAGCATACCCTACTGCATCTTACCCTACCCACATAGAAAAATACATTATCTTATTCCATCCACCTTAACCAATACCTCTACTAACTGCCTGACAAAATGATGGGCGGCAGAGGAAAAGAGGGAGGGATGGAGAGAAAGAAGAGAGTGATGGGGTGAGGGGGCAGGCTGATCTGATGGTAGCTAGCTGTGTAGAATCAGGTGGATCTGATTCCCTGGTGGTAGCTAGCTGTGTAGAATCAGGTAGATCTGATTCCCTGATGGTAACTAGATGTGTAGAATCAGGTGGATCTGATTCCCTGATGCTAGATCTGATTCCCAGGCGGTAGATTTCATGGTAGCTAGCTGTGTAGAATCAGGTAGATCTGATTCCCTGAGACTTGTCAGACTGTGTAGCATCAGGTGGAAGTCTGATTCCCTGGTGTAGCCTAGCTGTGTAGAATCAGGTAGATCTGATTCCCTGATGGTAACTAGATTGTGTAGAATCAGGTGGATCTGATTCGCCTGATTGCGTTAGAATCTGATTCCCAAGGCGGTAGATTTCATGGTAGCTAGCTGTGTAGAATCAGTAGATCTGATTCCCTGATGGTAACTAGCTGTGTAGAATCAGGAAGATCTGATTCCTGATGGTAACTAGCTGTGTAGAATCAGGTAGATCTGATTCCCTGATGGTAACTAGCTGTGTAGAATCAGGTGGATCTGATTCCTGATGGTAACTAGCTGTGTACAATCAGGTGGATCCGATTCCCTGATGGTAACTAGCTGTGTAGAATCAGGTAGATCTGATTCCCTGATGGTAACTAGCTGTGTAGAATCAGGTGGATCTGATTCCCTGGTGGTAGCTCGCTGTGTAGATCAGGTGGATCTGATTCCCTGATGGTAACTAGCTGTGTAGAATCAGGTAGATCTGATTCCCTGGTGGTAACTAGCTGTGTAGAATCAGGTAGATCTGATTCCCTGGTGGTAACTAGCTGTGTAGAATCAGGTGGATCTGATTCCCTGGTGGTAGCTCGCTGTGTAGAATCAGGTGGATCTGATTCCCTGATGGTAGATCTGATGGTAGCTAGCTGTGTAGAATCAGGTAGATCTGATTCCCTGATGGTAACTAGCTGTGTAGAATCAGGTAGATCTGATTCCCTGGTGGTAGCTCGCTGTGTAGAATCAGTTGGATCTGATTCCCTGATGGTAATCTGATGGTAGCTAGCTGTGTAGAATCAGGTAGATCTGATTCCCTATGGTAACTAGCTGTGTAGAATCAGGTAGATCTGATTCCCTGATGGTAGCTAGCTGTGTAGAATCAGGTGGATCTGATTCCCTGATGGTAACTAGCTGTGTAGAATCAGGTGAATCTGATTCCCTGATGGTAGCTAGCTTGTGTAGAATCAGGTAGATCTGATTCCCTGATGGTAGCTAGCTGTGTAGAATCAGGTGGATCTGATTCCCTGAGGTAACTAGCTGTAGAATCAGGTGAATCTGATTCCCTGATGGTAGATCTGATGTAACTAGCTGTGTAGAATCAGGTGGATCCGATTCCCTGATGGTAGCTAGCTGTGTAGAATCAGGTGGATCTGATTCCCTGATGGTAACTAGCTGTGTAGAATCAGGTGGATCTGATTCCCTGGTGGTAACTAGCTGTGTAGAATCAGGTGGATCTGATTCCCTGATGGTAACTAGCTGTGTAGAAATCAGGTGGATCTGATTCCCTGATGGTAAATCTGATGGTAACTAGCTGTGTAGAATCAGGTGAATCTGATTCCTTGGTGGTAGATTTGATGGTAACTAGCTGTGTAGAATCAGGTAGATTCTGATTCCCTGATGGTAGATCTGATGTAACTAGCTGTGTAGAATCAGGTGGATCGATTCCCTGATGGTAAGCTAGCTGTGTAGAATCAGGTGGATCTGATTCCCTGATGTAACTAGCTGTGTAGAATCAGGTGGATCTGATTCCCTGTGGTAACTAGCTGTGTAGAATCAGGTGGATCTGATTCCCTGATGGTAACTAGCTGTGTAGAATCAGGTGGATCTGATTCCCTGATGGTAGATCTGATGGTAACTAGCTGTGTAGAATCAGGTGAATCTGATTCCTTGGTGGTAGATTTGATGGTAACTAGCTGTGTAGAATCAGGTGGATCTGATTCCCTGATGGTAACTAGCTGTGTAGAATCAGGTGGATTGATTCCCTGGTGGTAACTAGCTGTGTAGAACAGGTGGAATCTGATTCCCTGATGGTAGATCTGATGGTAACTGCTGTGTAGAATCAGGTGAATCTGATTCCTTGGTGTAGATTTGATGGTAACTAGCTGTGTAGAGAATCAGGTGGATCTGATTCCCTGTGGTAACTAGCTGTGAGAACAGGTAGATCTGATTCCCTGAGGTAACTAGCTGTGTAGAATCAGGTAGATCTGATTCCCTGATGGTAACTAGCTGTGTAGAATCAGGTGGATCTGATTCCCTGATGGTAGATCTGATGGTAACTAGCTGTGTAGAATCAGGTAGATCTGATTCCCTGGTGGTAACTAGCTGTGTAGAATCAGGTAATCTGATTCCCTGATGGTAGATCTGAATGGACTAGCTGTGTAGAATCAGGTGGATCTGATTCCCTGGTGGTAACTAGCTGTTGTAGAATCAGGTAGATCTGATTCCCTGGTGCAGCTAGCTGTGTAGAATCAGGTAATCTGATTCCCTGGTGGAGCTAGCTGTGTAGAATCAGGTAGATCTGATTCCTGGTGGTATCGCTGTGTAGAATCAGGTGAATCTGATTCCTGATGGTAGATCTGATGGTAGCTAGCTGTGTAGAATCAAGTAGATCTGATTCCCTGGTGGTAGCTAGCTGTTGGTAGAATCAGGTAGATCTGATTCCCTGGTGTAGATCTGATGAGCTTAGCTGTGTGAATCAGGTAGATCTGATTCCCTGGTGGTAGCTAGCTGTGTAGAGTCAGGTAGATCTGATTCCCTGATGGTAACTAGCTGTGTAGAATCAGGTGGATTCTGATTCCCTGATGGTAGATCTGATGGTAACTGCTGTGGTAGAATCAGGTGAATCTGATTCTTGGTGGTAGATTTGATGGTAACTAGCTGTGTAGAATCAGGTTGCTGATTCCCTGAGGCTACTAGCTGTGTAGATCAGGTGGATCTGATTCCCTGATGGTAACTAGCTGTGTAGAATCAGGTGGATCTGATTCCCTGATGGTAGATCTGATGGTACTAGCTGTGTAGAACCAGGTGAATCTGATTCCTTGGTGGTAGATTTGGATGGTAACTAGCTGTGTAGAATCAGGTGGAATCTGATTCCCTGGTGGTAACTAGCTGTGAGAATCAGGTAGATCTGATCCCTGATGGTAACTAGCTGTGTAGAATCAGGTAGATTCTGATTCCCTGAGTGTGTACTAGCTGTGTGAGAATCAGGTGATCTGATTCCCTGATGGTAGATCTGATGGTACTAGCTGTGTAGAATCAGGTAGATCTGATTTCCCTGGTGGTAAAACTAGCTGTGATAGAATCAGGTAATCTGATTCCCTGAGTGGTAGATCTGATGGTACTAGCTGTGTTGAATCAGGGGATCTGATTCCCTGGTGGTAACTAGCTGTGTAGAATCAGGTAGATCTGATTCCTGTGGTGCAGCTACTGTGTAGAATCAGGTGAGATCTGATTCCCTCGTGGTAGCTAGCTGTGAGAATAGGTAGATCTGATTCCCTGGTGTAGCATGCTGTGTAAGAATCAGGTGAATCTGAGATTCCACTGAACTGGTAGATCTGATGGTAGCCTAGTCTGTGTAGAATCAGGTAGATCTGATTCCCTGGTGGTAGCATAGCTGTGTTAGAATCAGGTAGATCTGATTCCTGGTGCTAGATGATGAGCTAGCTGTGTAAGAATCAGGTAGATCTGATTCCCTGGTGTAGCTAGCTGTGTAGAGTCAGGTAGATCTGATTCCCTGATGGTAAACTAGCTGTGTAAAATCAGGTGGATCTGATTCCCTGTGGTAGATCTGAGTAGCTAGCTGTGTAGAGTCAGGTAGATCTGATTCCCTGATGGGTAACTAGCTGTGTAGAATCAGGTGAATCTGATCCCAGGTGGTAACTAGCTGTGTAGAGTCAGGTAGATCTGATTCCCTGATGGTAACTAGCTGTGTAGAATCAGGTGGATCTGATTCCCTGGTGGTAGATCTGATGGTAGCTAGCTGTGTAGAATCAGGTAGATCTGATTCCCTGGTGGTAGCTAGCTGTGTAGAGTCAGGTAGATCTGATTCCCTGGTGGTAGATCTGATGGTAGCTAGCTGTGTAGAATAAGGTGGATCTGATTCCTGGTGGTAGATCTGATGGTAGCTAGCTGTGTAGAATCAGGTAGATCTGATTCCCTGGTGGTAAGCTAGCTGTGTAGAGTCAGGTAGATCTGATTCCCTGGTGGTAGATCTGATGGTAGCTGCTAGCTGTGTAGAATCAGGTAGATCTGATTCCGTGGTGGTAGCTAGCTGTGTAGAATCAGGTAGATCTGATCCCTGTGGTAAGCTCGCTGTGTAGAAATCAGGTGGATCTGATTCCCTGATGGTAGATCTGATGGTAGCTAGCTGTGTAGAATCAGGTAGATCTGATTCCCTGGTGGTAGCTAGCTGTGTAGAATCAGGTAGATCCTGATTCCCTGGTGGTAGACTTGATGGAGTAGCTGTGTAGAATCAGGTAGATCTGATTCCCTGGTGGTAGCTAGCTGTGTAGAGTCAGGTAGATCTGATTCCCTGGTGGTAGATCTGATGGTAGCTAGCTGTGTAGAATCAGGTAGATCTGATTCCCTGGTGGTAGCTAGCTGTGTAGAGTCAGGTAGATCTGATTCCCTGATGGTAACTAGCTGTGTAGAATCAGGTGATCTGATTCCCAGTGGTAACTAGCTGTGTAGAGTCTGGTAGATCTGATTCCCTGATGGTACTACTGTGAGAATCAGGTGGATCTGATTCCCTGGTGGTAGATCTGATGGTAGCTAGCTGTGTAGAATCAGGTAGATCTGATTCCCTGGTGGTAGCTAGCTGTGTAGAGTCAGGTAGATCTGATTCCTGGTGGTAGATCTGATGGTAGCTAGCTTGTAGAATCAGGTAGATCTGATTCCCTGGTGGTAGCTAGCTTTGTAGAATCAGGTAGATCTGATTCCTGAGGTAACTAGCTGTGTAGAATAGGTGATCTGATCTGTGGTGATCTGAGGTAGTAGCTGTGTAGAATCGGTAGATTGATCCCTGGTGGTAGATTCCCTGATGGTAGCTAGCTGTGTAGAATCAGGTAGATCTGATTCCTGGTGGTAGCTAGCTGTGTAGAGTCAGGTAGATCTGATTCCCTGATGGTAACTAGCTGTGTAGAAATCAGGTGGATCTGATTCCCTGGTGGTAGGATCTGATGGTAGCTAGCTGTGTAGAATCAGGTAGATCTGATTCCCTGATGGTAACTAGCTGTGTAAGAATCAGGTAGATCA
>NW_019944524.1:17741-29081 GCF_002910315.2 Salvelinus sp. IW2-2015 | reverse complement strand
ATGATGGTAACTAGCTGTGTAGAATCAGGTGGAATCTGATTCCCGGTGGTAGCTAAGCTGTGTAGATCAGGTAGTCTGATTCCCTGATGGTAACTAGCTGTGTAGAATCAGGTGATCTGATGTTAACCTGGTGGTAGATCTGAATGGTAGCTAGCTGTGTAGAATCAGGTAGATCTGATTCCCTGGTGGTAGCTAGCTGTGTAGATCAGGTAGATCTGATTCCCTGGTGGTAGTCTGATGGTAGCAGCTGTGTAGAATCAGGTGGATCTGATTCCTGGTGGTAGATCTGATGGTAACTAGCTGTGTAGAATCAGGTGAATCTGATTCCCTGGTGGTGAGCTAGCTGTGTAGAGTCAGGTAGATCTGATTCCCTGGTGTAGATCTGATGGTAGCTAGCTGTGTAGAATCAGGTAGATCTGATTCCGTGGTGGTACTAGCTGTGTAGAATCAGTAGATCTGATTCCCTGGTGGTAGCTCGCTGTGTAGAATCAGGTGATCTGATTCCCTGATGGTAGATCTGATGGTAGCTAGCTGTGTAGAATCAGGTAGATCTGATTCCCTGGTGGTAGCTAGCTGTGTAGAATCAGGTGATCTGATTCCCTGTGGTAGATTGATGGTAGCTAGCTGTGTAGAATCAGGTAGATCTGATTCCCTGGTGGTAGCTAGCTGTGTAGACCAGGTAGATCTGATTCCCTGGTGTAGATCTGATGGTAGCTAGCTGTGTAGAATCAGGTAGATCTGATTCCCTGGTGGTAGCTAGCTGTGTAGAGTCAGGTAGATCTGATTCCCTGATGGTAACTAGCTGTGTAGAATCAGGTGATCTGATTCCCAGGTGTAGATAGCTGTGTAGATCAGGTAGATCTGATTCCCTGATGGTAACTAGCTGTGTAGAATCAGGTGGATCTGATTCCTGGGGTAGATCTGATGGAGCTAGCTGTGTAAATCAGGTAAATCTGATTCCCTGGTGGTAGCTAGCTGTGTAGAGTCAGGTAGATCTGATCCCTGGTGGTAGATCTGATGGTACTAGCTGTGTAGAATCAGGTAGAATCTGATTCCCTGGTCTAGCTGTGTAGAGTCAGGTGAGCATGATTCCTGATGGTAACTAGCTGTGTAGAATCAGGTGGATCTGATTCCCTGGTGGTAGATCTGATGTAGCTAGCTGTGTAGAATCAGGTAGATTCTGATCCTGGTGCGTAGATCTGATGGTACTAGCTGTGTAGAATCAGGTAGATCTGATTCCTGGTGGTAGCTAGCGTGTAGAGATCAGGTAGATCTGATTCCCTGATGGTAACTAGCTGTGTTGAATCAGTGGATCTGATTCCCTGGTGGTAGATCTGATGGTAGCTAGCTGTGTAGAATCAGGTAGATCTGATTCCCGTGATGGTAACTAGCTGTGTAGAATCAGGTAGATCTGATTCCCTGATGGTAACTAGCTGTGTAGAATCAGGTGAATCTGATTCCCAGGTGGTAACTAGCGTGTAGAAATCAGGTGATTCTGATTCCCTTTGATGGTAGCTAGCTGTGTAGAATAAAGGTGAATCTGATTCCCGAGGGTGTAACTAGCGTGTGTAGAATCAGGTGATGGATTCCTGATGGTAGATTGTGCTGATTTACTGGCTCATTGAACCATGTCGCGCGCCGTAGTTTAAGAACTCTGTGGGTTGTGCTAAAACAATGACGTCATATCTGAATTCCTCCATCTTTACGGACCTACACCATTGGCCCATTTAAATGCAGGCTCCTCTTTGCCAGTTGATGGCTACTTTGGTTGCTATAGAAACCTATACAAAGTGGTAGATATGCTAGCCTTGTTGTGACTGACTGGCAGCCAGTGACAGGCTATGAATACATAGCTAGCCTTGTTGTGACTGACTGGCCAGCCCAGCTCCATGTTACTTTAGGGAGAGCAGAACAGAGTGTGTGGGAGTAGGTCGTGAGCAGTAGTAGATTGGACGTAGAAATAAAGAGCAAGTAAGTTTAGAAGAAATGGATGTGTGGATGGACGATGGGAGGACGAGGGAGGAGGGAGAGGAGAGGAGAGGGAGAGGGAGGAGAGGAGAGGAGAGGGAGAGGAGAGGAAGAGGGAGGAGGAGAGAGGGAGGAGGAGAGAGAGGAGAGGAGATGGAGAGGAGATGAGAGGAGAGAGGGTGGTATAAGCGGTAAGAGGAGAAGGAGAGCGGCCTGAGTTGTAAACAGAGATCCAGGCTGTTAAATTGCCGCATTGCTCTTTCACGACTAGCCCTACTGTTCTCCCTCCTCTTACTGTCCTCCTCCTCTACTGTCCCTCCTCTACTGTCCTCCTCCTCTACTGTCTCCTCACTACCTCTTACTGTCCTCCTCTCTCTACTGTCTCTCTCCTCTACTGTCCTCCTCCCTCTATTTGTCTGTCCTCTCCTCTACTGTCCTCCTCTACTGTCCTCCCCTCTACTGTTGCTCCTCTCTCTACTGTCCTCCTCCTCTACTGTCCTCCTCCTCTACTGTCCAGTCCTCCTCCTCTACTGTCCTCCTCCTCTACTGTCCTCTCCTCTACTGTTCTCCCCTCTACTGTCTCCTCCTCTACTGTCCCTCTCTCTACTGTCCCCTCCTCCTCTCTCCTCCTCTCCCTCTACGTCCCTGTCTCTCCCCTACTAGTCCTCCTCTCTACTGTCCTCCTCCTCTACTGTCCTCCTCTCTATGTCCCTCCTCCTCCTAACTGTCCTCCTCCTCTACTGTCCTCCTCCTCTACGTTCCTCCTCCTCCTCTATCCTCCTCCTCTACCTGTCCTCTCCCTACGTCCCTCCTCTCTACTTCTCTCCCTCCTTCTCTCCTCCACTCCCTCTACTGTCCCTCCCTCCTCTTACTGTCCTCCTCCTCTACTGTTCTCTCCTCTACTGTCCTCCTCCTCTCACTGTCCTCCTCCTCTACTGGTCTGACTCCTCCTCTGTTCCTCCTCTCTCCTCTACTGTCTCCTCCTCCTACTGTTCCTCCTCCTTCTCTCCTACTGTCTCCTCCTCCTGTCACTGTCCTCCTCCTTTCTAGCTCTGTCTCCTCCTCTACTGTCCTCCTCTCTACTGTCCTCCTCCTCCTACTGTCCTCCTCCTCTACTCCACTGTCCTCCTCCTCCTATGCCTCCTTGTCTCCTCCTCTAACTGTCCTCTGATTCCCTGATGGTAACTAGCTGTGTAGAATCAGGTGAATCTGATTCCCAGGTGGTAACTAGCTGTGTAGAATCAGGTGATTCTGATTCCCTGATGGTAGCTAGCTGTGTAGAATCAGGTGAATCTGATTCCCAGGTGGTAACTAGCTGTGTAGAATCAGGTGATTCTGATTCCCTGATGGTAGATTGTGCTGATTTACTGGCTCATTGAACCATGTCGCGCGCCGTAGTTTAAGAACTCTGTGGGTTGTGCTAAAAACAATGACGTCATATCTGAATTCCTCCATCTTTACGGACCTACACCATTGGCCCATTCTAAAATGCAGGCTCCTCTCTTGCAGTTGATGGCTACTTTGGTTGCTATAGAAACCTATACATAAGTGGTAGATAGCTAGCCTTGTTGTGACTGACTGGCCAGCCCAGTGACAGGCTATGAATACATAGCTAGCCTTGTTGTGACTGACTGGCCAGCCCAGCTCCATGTCTACTTTAGGGAGAGCAGAACAGAGTGGTGTGAGCAGAGAGAACACACAGGACACCCACAGTGTGAGCAAAGTAGATAAGAGCAGAGTAGAGTGGTGTGAGCATGGGAGAGGAGAGGAGAGGAGAGGAGAGGAGAGCGAGAGGAGAGGAGAGAGAGGAGAGGAGAGGAGAGGAGAGGAGAGGAGAGGAGAGGAAGCAGGAGAGGAGAGGAGAGAGAAGGAGATGAGAGGAGAGGAGAGGGTTGTTATAAGCCGGTTAAGAGGAGAGCATAAGGCACAAAGGTTGCGTGAGTATGGTAAAGTGAAACTCAAGGAAATCCAGTGCTGTTTAAAAAAGCCCTCATTCTGTCCACAGGACCCCCTTAAGACTTGTTCTCCCTCCCTCTACCTTGTCTCTCCTCCTTCACTTCCTCCTTCTCTTACATGTTCCTCCTCCCTTCGCCTATACTTGTCCTCCTCCTCTTTACTGTCACTTCCTCCTCTACGTGTCTCTTCACTCCCCTTTACTGTCATCCTCTCCTCTTACTGTCCTCCTCCTCTTACTGTCCTCCTCCTCTAACTTTATCCTCACTCCCTCTACTGTTCTTCCTCCATGTTCTGTATAACCTCCTCGTCTAAAAAACTATCACCATACAACTCCTCTATCTAGTCCTCCTCTACCTCTTACACTGTCACTTGCGCTCTCCTCTACTGTCCTCCTCCTACTACTGTCTTACTTTACACATCCCATATCTTTTCTGAATCAACCTCACCTCCTCTACTGTCCTCCTTCCTGTGACTGTCGTGCCTCCTGCATCCCTCAAAACAATGTTACACTTCCTCCTCTCTTTCTTACCCGCTCCTAATCATGGTCTGTCTCCTCCCATACTTGTTACGCTCCCTCCTGCTCTCACTGGATCACTCCCTCCTTCTACTGTCCTTCCTCTCTACTTGTCCTCCTTCCCATTATAGTGAATCCTGCTACTGCTCCTCTATACCATGGTCCATCCTTCTCTCTATCTGTCCTCCTCCTGCTACTTGTCTCCTCCATCTAACTGTCTCTCCTCCCTATGTGTATCCTCCCTCTTAACTGTCGCTCTCACTTTGTGCCTAATGTCCTCCATCCTATGCTAACCCTGTTCCCTCCTTCCCTCTCTAAAAAAGAAGTGGCTCTCTTCGTCCTCTAACATTCGTTCCTTCCGCTCCCTACCAACTCTAACCGTCCTCCTTCACTCTAACTGTACTCTTCCCTACTGTTCCTAACTTCCCTTACTTGTTACTCCTTCGCTTCCTGATCACTACTGTCACTCACCTTCCTCTATCTGGTCCTCACTCTCTTCCCTACTAACTGGCCTCCTTCTTACTGTTCCTTCCCCCACTCCTCCTAGACTGTTCTCCATCACTTTCTTACTGCTATCCCCTCTCTCTACTGTCCTCTCCCAGTCCATCACTCGTCTCCTCCCTTTCCTTCTTCTTTGTTCACTGCTCCCGTCGCCCTCCTTCTACTTGTCCCTCCTCCCTCTATCTTTCTCTCTCTACTGTCCTCCTTCCCTTTCTACTGTACCTCCTCTCCTCTATGTCCTCCCTTCTCTTACTGTCCTCCTCCCCTTACTGCCTCCTCCTCCTCTACTGTTTACCTCCTACTCTCCCATGTCCATCCCACTTCCTCCTCACTGTCCCCTCCCTCCCTCCCCGCCATCTATACACTGCTGCGCTTCCCCTCTCCTTCTGACTGTCCTCCACTCCGATTTTCTACCTCGTCCTCCTCCTTCCTCTACTGTCTCCTTCTCGACTGTTCTTCCTCCTCTACTGTGTCTCTTCTCCTGCTACGTAGTTCACGCCTCCTTGCCCCTTTACTTGTCCTCCTTCTCTCTTAACGTCCCTCTCTCTACTGTCCTCCTTCCCCTAACTTCCTCCTTACCTTTCTAACGTTCCCTTTCCTCTACGTCGTCCTCCTCCTCTACGTCGTCCTCCCCTCTATTCTGTTCTCCTCCTCTACCTGTCCTTCCTCCTGCTTTCACTAGTTCCTTCCTCACTACATGTGTATCCTTCCTCCTCACTGTCTCTTCTCTACTGTTCCTTCCTCCTCTATTGGTTTCTCCTCCTCTACTTCCTCTTCTCTACTGGTCCTCCTCCTGTCTACTCTGTCTGCTCCTCTCTCTACTGTCCTCCTCCTTCTCTACTGTTCTCTCCTTCCTCTCCACTCTACTCGTATCTCCTCTCCTAGCCTCTCCTCATTTCCTCCTTCTGCTCTACCTGTCTCTCCTCTACTGTTCTCCTCCTCTACTGTCCTCCTCTATGTCCTCCTCTCTACTGTCTCTCCTCCTACTGCCTCTCTCCGTGCTCTGCCTCTACTGTCTGCCTCTCTCGTCCATACTAACATCATTCCTGCTCCTCCTTCAATTCCTTTTCTCCTTTCTCTGTCTCCTCCTCTCCTGTCTCTCCTTGGCTCGCTTACGTTCTCTCCATCTAACTGTCTCTCCCTCAACGTTCTCCTCCTCTTGTTCTCCTCCTCTCTACTGTTCCTCTGCCACTTCCTCTACTGTCTCCCTCGTTCTACTGTCTCTCCTCTACTGTCTCTCTTCTCTGACGTCCCTCCTCCTCCATGTTCTGCTCTGCTAACTTCTGTCCCCTCTCTCTCTCTGCTTTCTCGTTCTCTCTCTACTGGTCTCCTTCTCTCTGTCCTCCTCTCTAGTTCGTTATGTGCTCCTCTCTACTGTCCTCCTTTCCTCTATTTCTCATGTCCTCCACCTCCTCTCTTCATCCTTCTGCCTCCTCCTGTCTCCTCCTCTACTGTCTCTTCTCTCTTCCTCGCCTCTAACTGTCTCTCCTCTCTTGCTCCTAACTGCCTCCTCCTGTCCCTCTATCTGTCCTCCCTTCTTAACTGTCCTAACTCTCTTTAAACTGTTTCTCTTCCTCTCTGTCCTCCTTCTCTCTGTCCTCCTCTCTCACTGTTCTCCTCCTCTACTGTCCTCCTCCACCTACTGTCCTCTCTCCGCTACTGTCCTCCTCCCTTGTCCTCCTCCTCTCTTAGTGTCCTTCCTCTCTACTGTCCTCCTCCTTCTGTCCTCCTCCCCTACTGTCCGTCCTCCTCTACTGTTCGCTCCTTCCTCTAACTGTCTTCTCCTCTCTCTAGTTTCTTTTTTGTTCTCCTTTCTGTCCTCCTACTTACTGTCCTCTCTTCCTCCTCTATTCCCTCATTGCCCTTCCCCTTTTCCTCCTCTACTGGTCTCTCCTCCTCTTTACTGTCCTCCTCCTCTACTGTCGCTCCTTCCATCTCCTCATGTTCTCTCTCTTTTCCTCTAGCTTGTCCTACTTCTTCCTCCTCTACTGTCCTCTCTTCGTTCTCTCTTACTGGCTCCTCTCGCTCCTCTACCTGTTCTCTCGCTGATCCTCTCTACTGTTTCTCCTCTCTACTGCCTCCTCTCTGTTTTCCCTCTACTGTCCTCCTCCTCATAGCTGTTCTCCTGCCTCTACTGTCTCCTCCTCTTTCGTCTCCCTCTGCTTCCTCTCCTCCTCCTACTGTCTCCTCTCCTCTACTGTCTCCTACGTCTCCCTCTTACTTGATCTCTCCTTCTCGTCTCTATGCTCTCCCTACTGCTCCTTCTACTGTCCTCCTCCTCTTATTCTGTCTCCTCCTCCTACTGTCCTCCTCCTCTACTGTCCTCCTCCTTATTCTCCTCTACTGTGCCTCGTCCTTCTTCCTCCTCTACTGTTCTCCTCCTCTCTACTGTCCCTCCTCCCCTACTGTCCTCCTCCCCTACTGTTTCTTTTCTCGCTCCTCCCGTACTTGTCTCTCCAATCCTTCTTCTACTATCGCTGCTCCTCGTCCTCCTCTATGTCCTCCTCCTCTACTGTCTCCTCCCGCTACTGTCTCCTCCTCACTGTTTTACTTCTCCTCCTCTACTGTCCTCCTTCTACTGTCCTCCTCCTTCTATGTTCTCCTTCCTACTGTCCTCCCTTCTCATACTGTCCGCCTCCTCTACTGTATCTCCTCTCTTACTGTCCTCCCTCCCTACGTCTCCTGCTCCCCTACTGTCCCCTCCTCTCTACTGTCCTTCCTACTGTCCTCTCCTCTACTGTTCTCCTCTCTACTGTCTCTCCTCTGCTACTGATCTCCTCCCCTCTATGTTCGCTTCTCTCCTCTTGTCCTCCTCCCTACTGTTTCTCCTCCTCTCTGTCCTCCTCCTCTTACTGTCCCCTCCCCTCTTCTCCTCCTACTGTCCTCCTTACTTCCTCCCCTACTGATTCCTCCTCCTCTACTGTCTCCTCCCGCTACTGTTCCTCTCTCTACTTGTCTCCTCTCTACTGCCTCTCCTCTAACTGTCCTCCTCCCCTACTGTTCTCCTCTTTGTACTTCACTCCCTCTACTGTTTCTCCTCCCGTACTGTCCTCCTCTCTTACTGCTGTTCTAACTTCCTCCTCCTCTAACTGTCCCTCCTCTTCCTCTCTACTGTCCTCCTCCCCTTACTAGTCTCTCTCTATGTCCTTCTCCTCTACTTGTCCTTCCTCACTCTACGTTCCTCATCTCCTACTCCCACTGTCCTCCTCCTCTTACTGTCTCGCTCTACTGTCCCCTCCCTACTGTCTCCTCCTCTACTGTCCTCCTCACCTCTACTTCCTCCTTCCTCTAACTGTTCCTCGCTCCCTATGTTCTCCTCCTCTTAGTCTCTCCTCTCTCATCCTACTGTTGCTCCTCTCCTGCTATTTCTGTTCTCCCCCGTCCTCCTACTGCTCTCCCTTCTTCCTCTTAGCTGTCCTCCTCCTCTACTGTCCTCCCTTCTCTCTCTACCTCTCGTCCGTTCTCCTCTACTCTCTGTTTGCCTCCTCACCTGCGTCGTCCTCCTCTTTCTGCCTATGCCTTCCTCACTCTCACGTTTCCTCCTCCTGCTTCCCCTTGTCCTCCTCCCTCCTCCTGTCTCCTCCCTACTGCTCTCACTCTGTCTCTCTCTACTGTCCTCCTCTACTGTCCTCCTCCCCTACTGTCCTCCTCTACTGGCCTCTCCTTACTGTCCTCCTTTCCCCTTACTGTCCCCTCCTCTACTGTCCTCCTGCCTCTACTGTCCTCCTCCTCTAAACTGTCCTCCCTCCCGCCTACTGTCCTCTCCTCTACTGCCTCCTCCTCTACTGTTCTCCCCCTACTTCCATCCTCCTTCTACTGTCCTCCTCCCCTACTGTCCTCTCCTCTTACCTGTCCTCCTCCCTCTTTAACTGATCCTCCTCCCTCTTCCTTCCGTCCTCCTCTCTCCCTCCTGTTCTCCTCCTCTTCTCTGTCTCCTCCTTCTCCTCCTGTCCTCCTCCTCTCCTCCTGTTCTCCTCCCCTATGTCCTCCTCCTCTCCTCCTGTTCTCCCCTTTCCTCCTGTTCGTCCTCTCCTACTGTCCTCCTCCTCTCCTCCTGTTTCTCCTCCCTACTGTCTCCTCCTCTCCTCCTGGTCCTCCTTCTCCTAGTCCTCCTCCTCTCCTCCTGTTCTCCTCTCTACTGTCCTCCACTTGTCACGGCTCCTCCTCGCCGTGCACGGCTGCGGCGGTTTCCCTCGCACGGCAGAGGAGGGTCGCTGATGATTGGAGCCACCTGGGTCAGGTATAAAAACTGTCACCTAATCACTTCTCTCTCTCTTCCTCTCTTGCTCCTCCAGGTATGCTTCATGATTTGGTTTGTTCCTTTGTAGCTTTTTTGCATAGTTTCTCCCTCAGTCAGTTCACACACACATATTCCACGCATCCATGCACTTTACATTTACACCTTACATCATTGATACTTCCCACCACCTCATTCCTTTTTTCTTGTTTTAAGTTAATAGGGTTTGTTTATAATAAAGAACACTTTTAATTGGCTATACCTGTTGTTCGTGTCCCCTCATTTTTGTCACAGGCTATGAGCGGCTTGTGACAAGTGGGCGCTCGTCCGGGATAGTAGTTACTTGGCCTTATTTAGTTTCAGATTGTCAAATTTTTTTGTTTTTGAGGGGTATGTTTTGGTTGGGCCAATTTTGTTGAAAGAGCGTGAGAGCCATGTGTTCTTTTGGTTCAGGTTAGCTTGGTAAGCTAAGCAATTCACTGGGTTTTTCATGGTTTGTTCAGTCTAAATTAGTGGAGTTCCTCTCCTGTCAGGCATATCAGCAAATGTCCAATAGGGAGGCTTTGTGGTGTTTTTGTTTTAGGTGCAGTGAACGTGAGAGCATCCCTTTCCCTTTTTCCCCTACATCGGCTCGCGAGCACCTCCAGTTGGTTTATGGAGGGCCGCCAGTTTCTGGTTGTCTTTTCACTTCCACTGGTTTTGTGTGCATACAACCCCACCACCATGTGGGACTGCACGAAGACCAGGGCCAGTTAGTTTAGTAGTCTTTTGAGATAGGTGGTTGTGGCTCCTGTCCCTTTACCAGACTGACAGCAGAGTGGAGTTTGTGTTTTTTTTTTGAAGCATTTGTAAGAGTATTATTCGTGAGGAAATGGTCTTTCCATTTTGAGTTAGTTTTTGTTCCAAGCTCCTTCAGAGGTAGCCCCTTTATTAGTTGTTCTAAGGGAGCAGTTAATTTAAATTGCTGAAACATTATTTCAGATTGAGATTGTGATAAAAAAATTAAAGAAGATCGTTAAAACTTAGATTAAAGCAGGGTTCTTGGGAAATGGGTTTTTTTGACGGTCACGTTATCACTAGAGATGAGGGTCTGGCAAGTTTTTCAGTTTAGTCCTTCTTTAAACTTTTGAGCAGCAGAGGGAACTGTTGCAAATGCAGTTGGAGACTTAGACGATTGAGGAAATAGCTAATAGACCAGAAAGACTACCACAGTTTGATGTTTCACAGATCTTCATTTGTTGCCTAATTTGATGAGTCAGATCCAGACACCATACTGTTGCTTTATCTGACGTATTGCGAGAGGCTAGAGCTGGTCAAGGATTTGGACCATGACTATCTGCTTGTCTGCCAATGGTGTATACTTTACAAAGGTAAAAGCACTTTTGAGGCTTTGCAGCCACTGAGTGTTTAGCTGACAGTAACAGTTTTTTGCTAAAGTTAAATCAGGCAGTCTGAAGGTCTACGAAGGTGTGCCAGAGCAAATCGTCAACGTTTTCGTTACGGAAACAGTTAAGATTCACCCAAACTATACTCTGAGTTTGTTTCGTGATTTGGACTTTTCTGCGGTTTAATCGTTGTGTACGCTTCTTGAAGTTAGTACTTTGAGGGTCTGTCTTTAATTGGATTGTGGTCTAAACAGTTCAAAATTCTGTGCTGACCAGTCTGCTTCTATATGAATGAACGTAAAAGTTAAGTCTCACAGTGACTTGCAGCAATCCTTGCAGATGAGTACAGGCTAACACATAAAAAGCCATTTTTTGACGTCAAACAGTGACATGTTACCATAAACTAACTTTACTCCTAGATGTAAGCACCTTTTTTTGGGGGCTTCCTTCAAAGGCCTTCAGCAGACCGCTCTTGGGTCTTGGAGTACTTAAAGCACCGGGTAATGTTAATACCTGTCGCTACTGTTTGCTTGAGGACATTGGAAGAAATTGTCCTCTGCTTAAATCACAAGCAGTCGGTCAATAAACCTGCTTGATGGCAGCTCCTGTTACAGCCTCTGGGAAACCAACAAGTGAGCTGTTTCAGCCCAACTAGGTTGATTTTGATTCTCAGCTCCCCCACTGTGATTTTTCAGCGCTTTATTTCAGATGGTGTAGTTGTCCCCTGGTAGTGGCAACGAATGTTAAAATCAAAGATCCCTAAAGAGGACCACTGGAGT
>NW_019944524.1:0-17670 GCF_002910315.2 Salvelinus sp. IW2-2015 | reverse complement strand
AGGGGAAACTGGTGCCCTGATGAGAGGAAGTTTAGGAAACCCTTGTCCCTGAGGAGAGGAGTTAGGAAACCCTGGTGGTCCCTAGAGAGGAGTTAGGAAACCCTGGTGGCCCTGAGGAGAGAGGTTAGGAAACCCTGTGGTCCCTGAGGAGAGGAGTTAAGGAAACCCTGGTGGTCCCTGAGGAGAGGGTTGGGAAACCCTGGTGGTCCCTGGGGAGAGGGTTGGGAAACCCTGGTGGTCCCTGAGGAGAGGAGTTAGGAAACCCTGGTGGTCCCTGAGGAGAGGGTTGGGAAACCCTGGTGGTCCCTGAGGAGAGGGTTGGGAAACCCTGGTGGTCCCTAAGGAGAGGGTTGGGAAACCCTGGTGGTCCCTAAGAAGAGGGTTGGGAAACCCTGGTGGGTTTTTTATTTCCTATTAAACCAGTTTGATCTCCGTCAATCAATTCTGGGATTATGTCCCCCATTCTATTGGCTATTATTATTATTTTAATTTTATTTAAACTAGGCAAGTCAGTCAAACCCAGAACGACGCTGGGGCCAATTGTGCACCGCCCTATGGGACTCTCAATCAGCGGCCGGATGTGGATTCGAACCAGGGACTGTAGTGACGCAGTGGTTTAGACCTCTGCGCCACTCGGGAGCCCTTGCCTGTGACGCATATAGTATTGATTCATATTGTTTATCCTCCTGCAGAGTCCAAAGGCCTGAAGTAGAGTTGTTTTCTGAAGGCTCTGAACCATTCTGAAGGGAAACCATCAGTGCCTGGAGATTTGTTAACTTTTAGATGAGATATTTCATTATTAATTTCTTCAGTGGTCATTTTTGAAGTCAGTCTATCATTTTTGCTCTGTCCCCAATTGAGGGGAGATCAAGTGAGTTGCTCTTATATCGAATAGTTCTTCCTGGGCTGTACGTAAGACTTAAGATTTCACGGGGTCACAATGTAAGAAATAATACATTAAAAAAACTAAATACAGCATAGTTTCCTAAGAACTCGAAGCGAGGCGGCCATTTCTGTCGGCACCATCATTTTTTTTGTAAAAAAAAAAAAAGCTATTTTGTCTGTGCATCTGCATTCTCTGGTTGCTTATACAGATTTGTATAAATGATTCAAATGCATTCTGTATTTCATCCATTTTGCATGTAATATTGTGGGGTCTTTTATTTTGAAAATTGTATTTTGTGCATGTTGTTTTCTGAGTTTTCTGAGCTAGTTTGTTGCCTTTGAGCCCGATTCATAATATCATTGTTTCAGGAATGTGAGCTGTTTCTCTACTTCTTCACTATAAATCTGGTCAATTTCCTGTTTTTACCTTCTGAATCTCACGTAATATAAAAGAGTCTTTGAAATGACTATGAGATCGTTCCAAGATCGTTCTAAGCTTCCTGTAATTTCAGCAGTTTCTGTGCTTTAATCTTTTTCTTGAGAGATGATGTGGCTATGATCTTCCCTCGAATAATCGCCTTAGATGCATCTCACAACGTAGCAGGAAGATACTTCCCCGTTATCCTTATTCTCCAGATAGACATTCAATTCTGTCTTTATTGATTCATTGAATGCTGGATCATTCCGCATGCTTGTATTAAACCTCCATAGAGTATTACTCGGTTTGCTATCAAGGTGTAGAGTAAGGTAAACTCCATTATGATCTGATAAGTCACTCTGCCCGATCCTACAATCCTTCAACCTGTGCCTATCTGTACTGTACATGAAAAAGTATTCTAAGCTGGAGTATTCAGTGTTGCGGTAGAGTAAAAAGTATATTCCCTATCTGACATGTGGATGTCACGTCACACATCAGCAGTCCTAAATCCTGTCATATCCTATTGATCTTTTTAGCAACCAGCCTAATTCTCCTATTTTGATTTGTGCTGTCCAACTTTGAGTTTAAAATCATGTTAAAATCCACAAAATTAACTGAATTTGGGATGAAGATTCTACCCGTTATAGAATTTTTTTTTTTAAAGTATTCCTATATCCTGTTTTCTTGACTTTCTCGCGTTCAGGAGTGGAGAAGTGACTTTCCTGACAGAATAGTATGTCAACTCTCTCCCGTTTCATCTTTGCTATTACCAAACTTCTCTTGATGGCACTCCCCAGTCCGTTTACATTCAGACTTATGACCTTAAATTCCCGATGATGCATCGATATTAACCAAAGAAACCTGTGCACTGTAACAGCCTGCTTATCATGAACGTAAAAATGAACGAAAAAAATCAAAGAACAATAAAAAAGTAAACCAAAGTGGGAAAATACTTTGTTATTTGGACTGCCATTTCAGAGGATCTTCTCTTGCCACTGGGGTTTGGACTGCCATGTCAGAGGATCTTCTCTTGCCACTGGAGTTTGGACTGCCATGTCAGAGGATCTCTCTCTGCCACTGGAGTTTGGACTGCCATGTCAGAGGATCTTCTCTTGCCTCTGGAGTTTGGACTGCCATGTCAGAGGATCTTCTCTTGCCACTGGGGTTTGGACTGCCATGTCATGTGATCTTCTCTTGCCACTGGAGTTTGGACTGCCATGTCAGAGGATCTTCTCTTGCCACTGGGGGTTAAGTGGATGAGCCTGACCGCTGGAGGGGCCCCTCATTCAAATATCAAAATGAGTGACGCAGTTGCAAACCGAAAATAAAAAGGGACCCCTTTTCATCGCTTACTTGTAAGATAGCGCCGACAGATACGGCAGCTCTGCTTCTAGCTCCTTAGCAACTTTGCAGTATTTCGTTTTTTTTGTGTGTTATTTCTTACATTATTAGCCCAGCCAGAAATAACTTTTGTATATGTTCATACCTCCCAGGGCAATTTACCTTATTCCAGAGACTGCTTCAAGATGCCGCCGGCGGAGAAGAGGTATTGGGAGTGGACTTCTAGTCCGACTCAGGAGGTGTGCACACCATCCACCGCTTCCGAGTATATTACTCTCTAATGCTCAGTCTATGGATAATAAAGTAGACGAGATCAGGGCGAGGATATTCTTCCCAGAGAGACATTAAGGATTGTAACATACTCTGTTTCACAGAAACATGTCTCTCTCTGGATATAATGTCCCCGTCCATACAGCCAGCTGTTCAGTACAGACAGGAATAAAGATCTCTCCGGGAAGAAGAAGGGCGGGGGGGTGTATGTTTCATGATTAACTACTCATGGTGTGATTGTGATAACATACAGGAACACAAGTCCTTTTGTTCACTCGAACTAGAATACGTCACCATCAAATGCCGACCATATTACCTCCCGAGAGGATTCTCTTCGGTTATAGTCACAGCCGTGTATTTTCCCCCACAAACCGATACCACGACGGCCATCATAGAACCAAATCAAATTCAAATCACATTTATTTATATAGCACTTCTTACATCAGCTGATATCTCAAGTGCTGTACAGAAACTCAGCCTAAAACCCCAAACAGCAAGCAATGCAGGTGTAGAAGCACGGTGGCTAGGAAAAACTCCCTAGAAAGGCCAAAACCATGAAGAAACCTAGAGAGGAACCAGGCTATGAGGGGTGGCCAGTCCTCTTCTGGCTGAACTACACAAGACTTTATGCAAACTGGAAACCACATATCCTGAGGCTGCATGTATTGTAGTTGGGGATTTTAACAAAGCAAATTTGAGGAAAACGCAACCGAAGTTCAACCAACACATTGACTGTAGTACTTGCTCTGGAAAAACATTGGACTACTGCTACTCAACTTTTCGAAATGCCTACAAGGCCCTCCCCCTGCCTTCCCATTGGCAAATCTGATCACGACTACATTTTGTTCCTCCCTTCCTATAGGCAGAAACTCAAACAGGAAGTACCCGTGCTAAGGACTATTCAACGCTGGTCTGACCAATCGGAATCCATGCTTCAAGATTGTTTTGATCACGCAGACTGGGATGTGTTCTGGGTAGCCACTAATAACATCGACGAATACACGGATACGGTGGCGGAGTTCATCAGGAAGTGTATAGGAGATGTTGTACCCACTGTGACTATTAAAACCTACCCAGAAACCATGGATAGATGGCAGCATTCGTGCAAAACTGAAAGTGCGAACCACGGCATTTAATCATGGCAAAGTGACTGGGAATATCGCCGAATACAAACAGTGTAGTTATTCCCTCCGTAAGGCAATCAAACAGGCAAAATGTCAGTACAGAGACAAAGAGGAGTCGCAATCCAACGGCTCAGACACGAGACGTATGCTGCAGGGTCTACAGACAATCACGGACTACAAAGGGAAAACCAGCCACGACGCGGAGACTGGCGTCTTGCTCCTGTACAAGCACAACACCTTCTTCGCCCGCTTTGAGGATAACACAGATCCACCGACGCAGCCCTCTACCAATGACTTCGCGCTCTCCTTCTCCTTCTTAACCCTTGCAATGCGGCCCAAACAGCATCCCTAGCCGTGTCCTCAGTCTCTCCCTATCTCAGTCTGCTGTCCCCACTTGCTTCAATATGTCCACCATTGTTCCTGTACCCAAGAAAGCACTCACGTCTGTCATCATGTCGTGCTTTGAGAGACTAGTTAAGAATCATATGACCTCTACCTCACCTGACACCCTAGACCCACTTCAATTTGCTTCCCACACCAATAGATCCACAGACAATGCAATCGCCATCACACTGCACACTGCCCTATCCCATCTGGTTAGACTGTCTGGTTTACAGTCTAACAGTCTGGTTAGACTGTAAACTCTCCTTCCAAGCTCACATTAAGCATCTCCAATCCAAAATTAAATCTAGAATCCGTTTTGTCACCAAAGCCCCATATACTACCCACCACTGCGACCTGTATGCTCTCGTTGGCTGGCCCTCGCTTCATATTCGTTGCCAAACCCACTGGCTCCAGGTCATCTATAAGTCTTTGCTAGGTAAAGCCCTGCTTTATCTCAGCTCACTGGTCACCATAGCAGCACCCACCAGTAGCACACGCTCCAGCAGGTATATTTCACTGGTCATCCCAAAAGCCAACTCCTCCTTTGGCCACCTTTCCTTCCAGTTCTCTGCTGCCAATGACTGGAGCGAATTGCAAAAATCACTGAAGCTGGAGACTCTTACCTCCCTCACTAGCTTTAAGCACCAGCTGTCAGAGAAGTTTACTGATCATTGCACCTGTACACAGCCCATCTGTAAATAGCCCACCCAACTACCTCATCCCCATATTGTTGTTTATTTTTCTCCTTTGCACCCCAATATCTCTACTTGCACATTCATCTTCTGCAAATCTATCACTCCAGTGTTTAAATGCTAAATTGTAATTATTTTGCCACTATGGCCTACTTATTGCCTTACCTCCCTAATCTTACTACATTCGCACACACTGTATATAGACTTTTCTATTGTGTTATTGACTCTATGTTTGTTTATCCCATGTGTAACTCTGTGTTGTTTGTGTCGCACTGCTTTGCTTTATGTTGGCCAGGTCACAGTTGTAAATGAGAACTTGTTCTCAACTAGCTTACCTGGTTAAATAAAGGTGATATATATATATATATTTTATCTGGACAAGAGGAATACCTATGTAAGAATGCTGTTCATTGACTATAGCTCAGCATTCAACACCATAGTACCTTCCAAGCTCATCATTAAGCTCGAGGCCCTGGGTCTGAACCCCGCCCTGTGCAACTGGCTCCTGGACTTCCTGACGGGCCGCCCCCAGGTGGTGAAGGAAGGAAACAACACCTCCACTTCGCTGATCCTCAACACAGGGGCCCCACAAGGATGCATGCTGAGCCCCCTCCTGTACTCCCTGTTCACCAATGACTGCTTAGCCACACATGCCTCAAACTCAATCACTACGTTTTCAGACAACAACAGTAGTAGGCCTGATTACCAACAATGATGAGACAGCCTACAGGGAGGAGGTGAGGGCCCTGGGAGAGTGGTGCCAGGAAAATAACCTCTCACTTAATGTTAACAAAACAAAGGAGCTGATTGTGGACTTCAGGAAACAGCAGAGGGAGCACGCCCAAATCCAATTGGACCACAGTGGAGAAGGTAGAAAGCTTCCTCGACGTACACATCACTGATGACCTGAAATGGTCCAACCACACAGACAGTGTGGTGAAGAAGGCGCAACAGTGACTCTTCAAACTCAGGAGGCTGAAGAAATTTAGTTTGGCCCTAAAAACCCTCAAACTTTTACAGATGCACATTGTTTTTCTTCTTAAAACTGCATTGTTGGTTAAGGGCTTGTAAGTAAGCATTTCACTGTAAGGTCTACACTTGTTGTATTCGGCTCGTGTGACAAATACTATTTGATTTGATTTGAGAGCATCCTGTCCGGTCTGCACAACGCATCACCGTGGGCAAGCTACCTGCCCTCCAGGACACCTACAGCACCTGATGTCACAGGGAGGCAAAAAAACTTATCATGGACATCAACCACCCAAGGCACGGCCTGTTCACCCCGCTATCATCCAGAAGGTGAGGTCAGTACAGGTGCATCAAAGCTGGGACCGCAAGAGACTGAAAAACGTCTATCTCAAGGCCATCAGACTGTTAAATAGCCATCACTAGCTGGCTTCCACCCAGTTACTCAACCCTGTACCTTAGAGGCTGCTGCCCTATACACATAGACATGGAATCACTGGTCACTTTAATAATGGAACACTAGTCACTTTAATAATGTTTACATACTGCTTTACTCATCTCATATGTATATACTGTATCTATTCAACTGTATTTTAGTCAATGTCACACATGAACCATAAACAATTAATGAACATGCACCTGTGGAACGGTCGTTAAGACACTAACAGCTTACAGACAGTAGGCAATTAAGGTCACAGTTATGAAAATGTAGGACACTAAAGAGGCCTTTCTACTGACTCGGGAAAAAAACAATAGAAAGATGCCCAGGGTCCCTGCTCATCTGCGTGAACGTGCCTTAGGCATGCTGCAAGGAGGCATGAGGACTGCAGATGTGGCCAGAGCAAAAAATTGCAATGTCCGTACTGTGAGACGCCTAAGACGGCACTACAGGGAGACAGGACGGACAGCTGATCGTCCTTGCAGTGGCAGACCACGTGTAACAACACCTGCACAGGATCGGTACATCCTAACATCACACCTGCAGGACAGGTACAGGATGGCAAACCCAATGGCCTGAGTTACACCAGGAACACACAATCCCTCCATCAGTGCTCAGACTGTCCGCAATAGGCTGAGAGAGGCTGGACTGAGGGCTTGTAGGCCTGTTGTAAGGCAGGTCGTCACCAGACATCACCGGAAACAACGTCGCCTATAGGCACAAAGACACCGTCGCTGGACCAGACAGGACTGACAAAAAGTGCTCTTCACTGACGAGTCGTGGTTTTGTCTCACCAGGGGTGATGGTCGGATTCCCGTTTATCGTCGAAGGAATGAGCGTTACACCGAGGCCTGTACTGGAGCGGGATCAATTTGGAGGTGGAGGGTGACCACTACGACCACCACCACCACCACCACCACCACCACCAACAACACTACACCAACCCCACCACACCCACCACCACACACTACCCACCACCACCACCACCACACCACCCACCACCACCAACACCACTACCACCACCACTACTACTACCCCACCACACCACCACCACCACCACCACCAACACCACTACCACTACCACCACCACCACTACGACCCACCACCACACCAAACCACTACCAACCACCACACCACCACCACCACTACCACCACCACCACCACCACCACCACCACTACTACTACCACCACCACCACACCACCAACACACTACCACTACCACCACCACCACTACGACCACCACCACCCACCACCAACACCACTACCACCACCACCACCACCACACCACTACCACCACCACCACCCACCACCACACCACCACTACTACTACCACCACCACCACCACTACTACTACCACCACCACCACTACGACACCACCCACCCCACTACTACTACCACTACTACTACCACCACCACTACTACTTACCACCATCACCACCACACCACTCGGACACCACTACCACCACCACCATCTACGACCACCACTACCACCACCACACTAAACCACCAACCCCACCACCACTACTACCACCACCACCACCACTACTTACTACCACCACCACCACCTACTACTACTACCACCACACCACTACGACCACCACCACCACCACTACTTAACTACCACTACTACTACCACCACCACTACCTACTACCACCATCACCAAACACACCATACGACCCCACACCACCACCACCACTACGACACCCACTCCACCACCTACCACTTACCACTTACACCACCACACCACCACCACCACCACCAACCACCACTTAACTACTACCACCCACCAACACCCCACTACTACTTACCAACACCAAAACCACCACTATACCCTACCCCTACATCTACATACCACTACTACATACCACCACCAACACCACCACTACTACTACACTACCACCACCACCACCACACCCCATACCACCACTTACCCAACACCACCACTTACTCTCACCACCACCAACACCCCACTACTCACTACCAACACCAACACCCCACTACTACTACCACCACTACTACCACTACTACTACCACACCAACACCACCACTACTACTACCACTACTACTCCACCACCACCACTACCACTACCACCACCACTACTACTACTACAACATACTCACTACTCTACTACTACTCACTACTACTTACTACAACCACCAACACCACCACTTACTACTACCACTACTACTCCACCACCAACACCACCACTTACTACTACCACTTTACTACTACCACTACACCACCACCACCACTACTACCACCACCACCTACCACCACTATATGACCACCAACACCACCACTACTACTACCACTACTACTACCACCCGCCAACACCACCACTATACTAACTACTACTAACACCCACTACTTACCCTTACCACCCAGGACACCCAACTACTACTCCACCACTACACTACTACTACACCACCACTACGGACCCTGGACCCGACAAAATAAACTACCACCACTACAATAACTACTACACCACCACACTAACTACTCCACCACTACTACTACTACCACCACCACTCACTACTCGACTCCACTTCTAACTTCCACCTACGACTACTACCAATAGACTACTAAACCACTAGCTACCACCATACTAACTACTACCACCACCACTACTAACTAATACCACACCACCACTAACTACACCACACCACTACTAACTACTACCACCACCACTACTTACCACCACCACTAACTACTACCACCACTACTAACTACTACCACACTACTAACTACTACCACCACACAACTTACTAACACTACTACTACCACCACCACCACTAACTACTACCACCACTACTAACTACCACCACCACTACTAACTACTACCACCACCACCACTAACTACTACCACCACTACTAACTACTACCACCACTACTAACTACTACCACCACTACTAACTACTACCACCACGAACCAATATCCTCTTTGAGCATCTGCAGACATGATCAAATAAAGGGAACCCTGGTATCACACTGATGCACCTGCACCAGTTCCATGATAATGTAAAAAACAATACTATGATAATGCATAAAAGCAATATGATTTTAAAAGAAATTAAACACTACTACGGCAATGTATAAAGCAATAATATGAACATGAATAAAACAATATGATCATGTATAAAGTAATAATATGATAATGTATAAACAATAACATGATCATGAATAAAGTAATAATATGATCATGAATAAAGTAATAATATGATAATGTATAAAGTAATAATATGATAATGAATAAAGTAATAATATGATCATGAATAAAGTGATAATATGATCATGCATAAAGTAATAACATGATCATGTATAAAGTAATAATATGATCATGCATAAAGTGATAATATGATAATGTATAAACAATAACATGATCATGTATAAAGTAATAATATGACAATGTATAAACTATAACATGATCATGTATAAAACCAATAATATGATAATGTGTATCACAATAGTATGATCATGTATATCACGCTAATATGGTAATGTATAAAGTGTCAATATGATCATGTATAAAACTTATAATATGGTGGTGTATAAAGCACTAATACGGTAATGTATGAATTGATAATATCAGAATGTTTAAATCATGTTTACAGCAATAATGTGATCATGTATAAAGCGATAATGTTATGTCGAAAAGCGATGATATGATCATGTATACCGCAATAATATGATAATGTATACCATAATAATATGATCATGTTTAAAAACAATAATATGATAATGTATAAAACAATAATATGATCATGTATAACGTAATAATATGATCATGTATAATGCGATAATGTATAAAACAATAATATGACCATATATAAAACAATAATATGATCATGTGTACCTCGATAATATGATAATGTATACCGCAATACTATGCTAATGTATACCGTAATAATATGCTAATGCATACCACAATAATATTATAATGCATGACGGAATAATATGATCATGTATAGACAATACTATTCCACTTAAGACACTTTTATCCAAAAAGAAACGTACATTGAGTGTATTTAGTATGTGAAGGAGAACCGGTCAGCATCTTAGCATTGCTACCGCCTCACTCGCACAAACGGAACACTACAGGACCACTTCTAGTGGTAGCACGCACGCACACACCACACACACACACACGTGCACAGTGCGCACACACACAGCACGCACACACACGCACCTACCTACCTCCTGACAGGCTGAGGGAGATGTGTGAATCTCAGGAAGCGATGGAGAGAGTGAGAAAAGAGGACAGGATAGAGGGAGGATTACCTCTCATTCCATCTTTTCCCCTGGTAACACCCAGAGCCATTTCTCCATCCCAACACCCCCAGGTCCACAGCACTAAGAGCCCAGGCTCCACGTTAACTAACCCCTTGTCCCTGCAGGCTGCTGGTCTGGGAAACACTCTACAGACACGCACACACACACACACACCACCTCCACTACTCCAGCCGAGCCCGGGGACCCTCCGTTATCACACCCAAGGAGGAGGAGGTGGTTAGGAGTGTTTCCCTGTCTAATTGTCTAGAAGAACCACTCTCACTATCTCCCTCTATCTCCCTCTCTCTCTCCCCCCCTCTCTTCTCTCCAGCAATATCTTCGACGGCAGGGCCTGCCTGGCTGGCTGGGCTGAAAGCTAGACGGCGGCTGGCCCCAGATTAAACCCCCACGAGACAGAAGCAAGGCATGCATTTTTCATCCGGCCGCTTAGCCCCTGCTATTTTCCCTGTTCATTCCACTGCAATCTAGCCTTTATGCTTCTCAAAAACACCAGACTGGTTTTCAAAATGGCCACTGTTAAGTGCTCCCCTTAAGGCAGCCGTGGCGCTCTGCATCCCAGCACAACCCAGAAGGTCCCAGACACAACCATAGTTCAGGGAGGTTGATTGTGCTTTTTTTGTTTGTTAAGTATAGTGAAGATCTTTCTCCTTCTCTGTTTTTCTCTCATTCCATCTCTTTTGTGAAAACAGAAACCAAAATTGTATTTTATACCGTTGATTATTTTTATACCGGTTCTTCTGTCAAGGAAAATGAACATGTAAATTCCACTGAGATGGCAAGGCCTAGGAGGTTGCAACCTTGCATGACAGTAAATAACAAAACGCAATCCCTACGGGATTTCACCATTTTTTGGGGTGATATTTGCAGGGGAAAAATTTATTTATTTTGCTGCGGCAACGTTTATATTCTGCAAGGCAATTCGTTGGGAAAATGCGCAGACAACGGAAAAAGTTTGTTGACGTGTGTCTTGATTGAACCATATTATGCAGTAAATGTGCGGTGATTGGTTGAAATTGAGAGCCCTCAGTTTTTGTACTGCGGTGATGGGCCAGTTTTATGCGATAATATTGCAATGATTTTACTGTTTTATACAGAAATAGTGTGGTGATTGGTCAAATTTGCAAGCCTTCACATAATACGTGGGAAATTATAGATTTTTTGCGAAAACCACAACGCTACTCCTACAATCAGCAGGAAACTTGATATGCTACTGACCAATAAACTCTCACATGGGCGTGGTCTGGCACAAGAACGCATATATGCGAATCAGACGTGCATATTCGTATTGTAACAAAACTTAATACACATGTTTCACACAGTCAAAAAACATATGCAAGCACCTTCAGTCAGCCACAAGGTGGCGCTGTAAAAGGCACAAATGTATATCTCTATCGGTTTGACTCAGAGTGATGCAATTTGGCAGATACGCTCAGGGATGTGAGTCTAGCTAACCTGTATAGGTTCGGTTAGATCGTATTGGAGGCACTGTTGGACAGGGAGAACCGTTCATGCAACCTCATTGGCTTTTCGCCGCCATATTGTTTGACCTTGGAAAAGATGGCGCCAATCGGCCCAGCGGTTCTGAAGGAAAACATTGAAAGTAGTCAACGTCATTAAAAATGTTTTAATCCAAAATACATTAAAGGCATATTGCATGATCTGTTTGATTTTGAGTTCTGATTCTTGGCAAGCATGGTAAGGATGAAAGAAGTAGCTTGTCGATCTGTCAAATGTGGCCGAATGGAGGCGCTGTGGGGGAAAGAGCTTAAACCCTGCCATGGCATCTCTCTTTTTCTCTCCGTCTTCCCTCTGTCTCTTTCTCCCTCCATCTGTCTCCCCTCCACCCCTCTCCCTCCATCTGTCTCCCTCCACCCCTCTATCTGTCTCCCCCACCCCTCTATCTGTCTTCCCCCCACCCCTCTCCCTCCATCTGTCTCCCTCCCACCCTCTTCCTCCATCTGTCTCCCCCACCACTCTATCTGTCTCCCCTCCACCCCTCTCCCTCCATCTGTCTCCCCCCACCCCTCTCCCTCAATCTGTCTCCCCCACCACTCTATCTGTCTCCCCTCCACCCCTCTCCATCCATCTGTCTCCCCCCACCCTCTATCTGTCTCCCCTCCACCCCTCTCCCTCCATCTGTCTCCCTTCACCCCTCTCCCTCCATCTGTCTCCCCCACCCCTCTATCTGTCTCCCCTCCACCCTCTTCCCTCCATCTGTCTCCCCTCCACCCCTCTCCTCCATCTGTATCCCCTCCACCCCTCTCCCTCCATCTGTCCCTCCCCCACCCCTCTCCCTCCATCTGTCTCCCCTCCACCCCTCTGTCTCCCCTCCACCCCTCTGTCTCCCTCCACCCCTCTCCCTCCATCTGTCTCCCCTCCACCCCTCTCCCTCCACCCCTCTCCCTCCCATCTGTCTCCCCCCACCCCTCTCCCTCCATCTGTCTCCCCCCCACCCCTCTCCTCCATCTGTCTCCCCCCACCCCTCTCCCTCCACCTGTCTCCACCCCACCCCTCTCCCCCCTCCCCATCCCTTGTCTCCCCCCACCCTCTCCCTCCATCTGTCTCCCTCCACCTGTCTCCCCCACCCTCTCCTCCATATGCTCTCTCCCCACCCCTCTCCTCCATCTGTCTCCCTCCACCCCTCTCCTCATCTGTTCCCCCTCCACCCCTCTCCCTCCATCTGTCTCCCTACATCTGTTCCCCCCCACCCCTCTCCCTCCATCTGTCTCCCTCCATCTGTCCCCCCACCCTCCCCTCCACCTGTCTCACCCCCACCCCTCCATCTGTCTCCCCTCCACCCCTTCCATCTGTCTCCCTCCATCTGGTTCCCTCCACCTGTCTCACCCCCACCCCCCATCTGTCTCGCCCCACCCCCCCCTTCCATCTGTCTCACCCCACCCTCCATCTGTCCCTCCACCCCTCTCCCTCCATCTGTTCCCCCCCCACTCCTCTCCCTCCATCTGAAGTGAAACACCATTAAATAAAATCCAGTAATGCTTTGCTATGGATGACTGGCACAGAGACTGTATGGGGGAGAGACTTGTTGCATTGCGATGGAAAGCACTTATACAGTTGTGTGTTGTGGTGTGTGTGTGTGTGTGTGTGTGTGTGTGTGTGTGGTGTGTGTGCGTGCGTGCGTGCGTGCGTGCGTGCGTGCGTGCGTGCGTGCGTGCGTGCGTGCGTGCGTGCGTGCGTGTGTGTGTGTGTGTTGCGATGGAAAGCACTTCTACAGTGATGAAGTGGCTGATCAGGGTTTGAAAGTTGTGTGGTGTGTGTGTGTGTGTGTGTGTGTGTGTGTTGTGTGTGTGTGTGTGTGTGTGTGTGTGTGTGTGTGTGTGTGTGTGTGTGTGTGTGTGTGTGTGTGTGTGTGTGTGTGTGTGTGTGTGTGTGTGTGTGTGTGTGTTGCGATGGAAAGCACTTCTACAGTGATGAAGTGCTGATCAGGGTTTGAAACCGAGACAGTTCTGGTATGAACCAATTAAAGGACTATCACTCCAGTCTGAGCTTATTGCTTTCTAACTTAACATTGGATGGAGGTCTAGTGAAACAAACCAACATACAACGCTCATATTTATACAGTCTAATACAGGTCTAAATCCAATCCCGGTTCATAGTAGCACTTTACTGTTTTAGGTCCCATATATGTGTATTCATAAAGCCTTCATTACGGCTACATAATGTTACGTCCTGATCTGTTTCCCCTGTCTTTGTGCTCGTCTCCACCCCCCTCCAGGTGTCGTGCATCTGCCCCATTATCCCCTGTGTATTTATACCTGTGTTTTCTGTTTGTCTGTTGCCAGTTCGTCTTGTTTGTCAAGCTTACCAGCGTTCGTCCTGTCAGCTCCTGTCTTTTCCCTGCCTCTCTTTTTCTCGTCTTCCTGGTTTTTGACCTTTGCCTGTCCTGACCCTGTACCCGCCCACCCTGACCACTCTGCCTGTCCTGACCCTGTACACGCCCACCCTGACCACTCTGCCTGTCCCTCTACCCTCCCTCCTGACCACCCTGCCTGTCCTGACCCTGTACCCTCCCTCCTGACCACTCTGCCTGTCCTGACCCTGTACCAGCCCTCCTGACCACTCTGCCTGTCCTGACCCTGTACCAGGGGTCAGGGATAGGGGCAGAGGTGGTGCTGTACCCTGTCTGCAGCCAGTAGGTTGGTAGTCAGGGTTAGGGGTCAGGCAGGGGTAGTGCAGTAGGGAAAATGATACCTAGTCAGATGCACAACAGAATGTATCCAACCGAAACTTCTTCCTCTGTATCAACGAGGTGCAAGAGTCAACACCTCTGAATCAGAGAGGTGGAGGAGTCATTTAACCCCACCCATTTACATTACATTTAAGTCATTTAGCAGACGCTCTTATCCAGAGCGACTTACAAATTGGTGCATTCACCTTATGATATCCAGTGAACAACCACTTTACCAATAGTGCATCTAACTCTTTTAAGGGGGGGGGGGTTAGAAGGATTACTTTATCCTATCCTAGGTATTCCTTAAAGAGGTGGGGTTTCAGGTGTCTCCGGAAGGTGGTGATTGACTCCGCTGACCTGGCGTCGTGAGGGAGTTTGTTCCACCATTGGGGTGCCAGAGCAGCGAACAGTTTTGACTGGGCTGAGCGGGAACTGTACTTCCTCAGAGGTAGGGAGCGAGCAGGCCAGAGGTGGATGAACGCAGTGCCCTTGTTTGGGTGTAGGCCTGATCAGAGCCTGAAGGTACGGAGGTGCCGTTCCCCTCACAGCTCCGTAGGCAAGCACCATGGTCTTGTAACGGATGCGAGCTTCAACTGGAAGCCAGTGGAGAGAGCGGAGGAGCGGGTGACGTGAGAGAACTTGGGAAAGTTGAACACCAGACGGGCTGCGGCGTTCTGGATGAGTTGTAGGGGTTTAAATGGCACAGGCAGGGAGCCCAGCCAACAGCGAGTTGCAGTAATCCAGACGGGAGATGACAAGTGCCTGGATTAGGACCTGCGCCGCTTCCTGCGTGAGGCAGGGTCGTACTCTGCGAATGTTGTAGAGCATGAACCTACAGGAACGGGTCACGCCTGATGTTAGTTGAGAACGACCAGGTGTGTTGTCCAGGATCACGCCAAGGTTCTTAGCACTCTGGGAGGAGGACACAATGGAGTTGTCAACCGTGATGGCGAGATCATGGAACGGGCAGTCCTTCCCGGGAGGAAGAGCAGCTCCGTCTTGCCGAGGTTCAGCTTGAGGTGGTGATCCGTCATCCACACTGATATGTCTGCCAGACATGCAGAGATGCGATTCACCAACTGGTTTATCAGAGGGGGGAAGGAGAAGATTAATTGTATGTCGTCTGCATAGCAATGATAGGAGAGACCATGTGAGGTATGACAGACGCAAGTGACTTGGTGTATAGCGAGAATAGGAGAGGGCTAGAACAGAGCCCTGGGGGACACCAGTGGTGAGAGCACGTGGTGCGAGACAGACCCTCTGAATCAGAGAGGTGCAGGAGTCATTTAACCCCACCCCTCTGAATCAGAGAGGTGCAGGAGTCATTTAACCCCACCCTCTGAATCAGAGAGGTGGAGGAGTCATTTAACCCCTCTGAATCAGAGAGGTGCAGGAGTCATTTAACCCCACCCCTCTGAATCAGAGAGGTGCAGGAGTCATTTAACCCTCTGAATCAGAGAGGTGCAGGGGTCATTTAATCCTCTGAATCAGAGAGGTGGAAGGAGTCATTTTAACCCCTCTGAATCAGAGAGGTGCAGGAGTCATTTAACCCCTCTGAATCAGAGAGGTGCAGGAGTCATTTAACCCCACCTCTGAATCAGAGAGGTGCAGGAGTCATTTAACCCTCTGAATCAGAGAGGTGCAGGAGTAATTATACACAGACACCCCTCTGAATCAGAGAGTTGGAGGAGTCATTTAACCCCTCTGAATCAGAGAGGGGCAGGAGTCATTTAACCCCACCCCTCTGAATCAGAGAGGTGCAGGAGTCATTTAACCCCACCCCGCTGAATCAGAGAGGTGCAGGAGTCATTTAACCCCTCTGAATCAGAGAGGTACAGGGGGCTGCTTTAATTGACGTCCACATCATCGGCACCCGGGTAGCCGTTGTTGTTGGGGGTTAACTGCCTTGCTCAAAGGCAGAACACACGATTATTACACCTTGCCGACTCAGTGATTCGAACCAGCAACCTTTTGGCTACTGGCCCAACGCTATAAACCGCTAGTTAGCCAGGGTTAGGGGTCAGGGGTCAGGGGTTAGGGTTAGCGGTTGTGCTGTACCTTGTCTGCAGTGTCTGCAGCCAGAAGGTTGGTAGCCAGGGTCTGTAGTTTGTGTGTGGCCATGTTCTTGAGCGTAGCCAGGCTGCGTCGTGTCATGGCCTGTTTCAGGTTGACCGCAAGGTGGTTCAGAGGGTCCACAGCGGCCGGCACCACCTCTACAGCCGTGATGCCCATCGCACAACGGTCCAACGAACCTGATGGCGGGAGAGAGGAAAATAATTGTGCGTGGGCTCAACAGGCAGAGATGATGGCTACTGGGATCTGTTGAGGTTTGCTTAATGACCTGGGCCCAGGTTCCCAAAAGCATCTTATGGCTAAGTTCATCATTAGAACCATAGTATTATGGTTCTAAGTAAAACATAGCTTTAAAAATGCTTTTGGGAAACCGGGCCCTAATCTTAAGTCCATATTAAACTCTGAAAATGTCAAGCTGATTAAAACTGTAACCGTTACAGTGGGATTGTCAGAACTGACCTCTGTTTCTCCACTACCAATGACATTATCCCCCTCCGGTACCCACCCAGAACAACACACCACCCAGAACCACACACCACCCAGAACCACACACCACCCAGAACAACACACCACCCAGAACAACACACCACCCAGAAC
>NW_019944523.1:68476-69637 GCF_002910315.2 Salvelinus sp. IW2-2015 | reverse complement strand
TAGTAATTCATCCAGCATTAAAGAGTGGGTCTCTGCCACGGTCGTTGTATGTCTGTGTTTGCATGTGTGTGTCTGTGTGTCTGTGTGCGTGTGTGCGTGCATGTCACTCTTGTCAAAGTGTGTTTCATTTTGTTTATCTKTGAAGAAAGCTCTCTCCACGTTAAGTTATACAACAGGAGGCTTCTACACCAAACTGAATTCCTCCACTGTTTCAGGGTATAAGGTCTGTCTCTGCTTGTTGTCTAAGTAACCGACACACACATTGGTCTGTCAGGAAACACATGCGCTGTTCTAAATGTTGTCACAGCCTTCCATATATTCAACATATATCTCCATGTGGWACAAGCAGTGTGATATGATCTTTCCCCCAGTCCAATACAAGGTCTTCTGTATGAATGGATCACTTGTGTGAAACATTGAGTTAGCCTTCTCTCAGCCTTGTGGAGTCATCAGATCCTTGCTACTGAAAGTACTACATCCCTCTGCAAATATTGACCTGGATATCCTATACATTCCACTATGACAACCTTGTAAACTCAATTACACAGATGAATCAACCTTTAATTATTTGTGTAGGAATACTATGTGCAATTCTGGGCGTTTTTTTATTTTTTATTGTGGAAACGAGACTGTATTTAGCTATATGAATTACTGTAATTGTGCTTGTCAAATGCCTGAGGCAAAAACAGATTTTTATTTACACAATCAAAACGGTTACTAGGTAGATAAAACAAATACACAATTAAATTTCACCTGGAAACGGGCAGCAAAATGTCTTTATAAAGTGCTGAAACGGAATTAAAAACGAGGACGTAAAAAAAAAGAATGAAAAAAATGGACATGATATAATTTTATACATCTGCTTTCAAGTCAGCCACTTTGCATTTCCCAGTTAATTAATAGATTGGATCAGAGAGGGTTTAATCAAATGTAATTGAATAAGTCCGTAATAAAAACAGGGTAGACTTTAAAGGAGACATGCGGGGGAAACGATAGCATGTCCACTTTCAAATTAATTGAATTTTAGTACTTTTGAACTTCGTCCAAGGCATCACTGCATTAATTTCTTCACACACCACATCCAAAAAGTGTTAGGACAAGATGCTATCCACACACACACACACACACACACACACACACACACACACACACACACACACA
>NW_019944523.1:59712-62386 GCF_002910315.2 Salvelinus sp. IW2-2015 | reverse complement strand
ACACACACACACACACACACACACACACACACACACACACACACACACACTATGTTTATTGCTCTGTTTCTTTACAATTCAAAGGGTAAAAGCAGGACAACCAGACTCAGTTTGTACTGATAGTCTATATTGTTAATCTGGTAATTGTTAGTTTCCTGCAATTCTTTCTCTCTTTTCTCCATGTTTTGTCTTTTGGAGCAAAACTAAAATATTCATACTTTCTAAGGCAATTCTCATTGCATTAAAAAATGTCTCTTTTATAATTTAGAAGAGAAAGAAAAATCTTTGTTAAAGTGACATGCTAATGAACAGGAGTAGAGCTTACACCAAGATAATTATTACTCATTTGGAACATACTAATATTAATAGAATAATTTATGGTGCAATATAAATAAATTAAAAGTGTAATTCGTTTGAAAAAGGATGCCTTCACTTCAATCTAGGAAAAAAGAAAGGAAAGACTTGGTCTCAGACAAGGGCATTCACTTCCCTGCTGACGCCTCTATCAAAAGCAGCGAGGGCTGAAAGATAAACATGCACTGTTCACTTTTAAAACACATTCATATTTCACTTTGCTAATTCAGAAATCACCATCAACAACTTGTATTGCATGTCTTATTTTAATTTGTACTTAAAGAAAATGGTTTTGGACGATACAATTGAGCTCCATCCGTGAAACGTTGGTGTATTTAGTTTTTAAATCAGAACCTGACACCCATCCTCTTCACCCCAATCATTTCCCATACCGCGACGGGAGAGAGAGGAAGAGGAGTGGACTGGGTCGTTACCATCCTTATTACTCCTCATTAAAACACACGTATCACAAAGAAATACCACCACAAACCGTGTGTGTGTGTGTGTGTACGCGCACGCTCCTGTCCGTATGCAGAAGTGGAAAAAAAAGAACAATATAATTGGAGAAATGCAGTAATAATAGGTATTCACAAAATGATAATTCATATTAAACAGGGAGCATAAAGTCAGCCTCATTTGCATGTTTTAGATGATATGCATTTGAAAAGTAATTTCCGCGGGGCATATGAATGACATTAATTCCCGCGCGGGTTCTGCTATAGACCTGAAACTATCAAACATTCAAACATTTAACAGAGGAAGAAAAAAGCAGTCTTGCGCTTTGGCAAGGGCAGGTTTCAAGGTTAAAGTATTTGAATGTGATTTTTAAAGTTCTGTCTTGGTTTGTTTAAAGTTGATCCTCTCCTAGTTAAAAGTTCCATTAACTGGAAGTCTGGCTGAGGCTCAGTTTAAACTGTGCTTCGTGTGTTTGTGTGTTTCCCTCCATACCAGCCAGAGTGACACTTCTCCTCCTAATCCACCTCCATTTCCTCAGTAATAACCGTCTCTAACAATGTCTGATCTCCATTGTGACTCAGACAGGATGTGTTCCTGTCAAGACAGCCCTGCTTTACTGGAAAACCACGACTAATCTACAGCCTACCATGTAGACCCAGACTAGACCAGACTAAACCCAGTCCACTCCAGCCCTGTCACTGGCCCTACATACTGAGGATCTACAGACAGCGCATGGCCTTCAGAGAGATGACTACCTGAGACAGCATCAACAAGACAAGAAGTTATACGGGAGAGAGAAAATGGGAGGAAAGATGGAGACAGAGAAGAATGGAAGAAAGTGAGGAAGAACGAGAGGAAGAGAAAGGGGGGAAATTATTTAAAAAATCAGGAGAAAGAAAGAGAGGGGATCCCTTTTAGCCAGTGGGAGAGGGAGAGGAGAGGGGAGGAAGACAGAGGAAGACCCTGGGGCAGGAAACAGTATGAATGTGTGTCTGGCTGCAGTGGAAAATGGGCCTTGGACATACAGCACAGCCACATGACACCACATTCTTCTCCTATTAGAGAATCTGATCTCCAGCCACACTCACTCATTTGTGTGTGTGCGTGCGTGTGTGCGTGTGTGTGTGTGTGTAGGCAGACGTATATGGGAGCGACCAGACAGCACACACCATCAAGATGTCCCCCACCTGTTAGTTTAACTTAGTCTTGGTCAACACATAGAGTGAGGAGAGTTGGGGTTGGGGGGGGAGTAAAAGAGACAGACTAGACAAAACAAAGAGGAGAGAAAAGACAACATGATGCTTGTTGTTTGTGGTTGGTGTTACATGTGTAAACACGGCAGCCAGCTGGGAATATGGGAGTGGATGCTGACCTCATTAAGAATAGAAGGCTTCTGAACCACGGCTGCTTCACTCAGATACTGTATGTTTAGAAGAACACTTTGCTCCACAGGCAATTACAACAACCACAACTAAACACACACACACACACAGCGTCACACACACAAACAACTGCAACACAAACTATATTCACAGACAGACACACGCAGGCGGGTTGAGTGGGTAAACCAGCAGCTGAGCACCACTAGAAAACACATCTTTAACAGGGGCAGATAGGCAGAAGGTACAGAGAGAATGAACATTTAAGAGGAAGACTTGTCTTTTATTGCATGAGCTGCCCTCTCTCTTTACCTCCCTCTCTCTCCGCCTCCCTTTTCTCCCTCTCTCTCTCCTTCTCCCTCCCTCCCTCCCCCTCTCTCTCTTTTGTCCTCTCTCCCTCCCTCTGCCACTCTGTCCCCCCTGCTCCTCTTTTGTCTGTGGTGTCCAAGCACACTCAGTGATGAGGAGCATTTTGCTTAAGCAGA